>NW_012267367.1:4472561-4528561 GCF_000151885.1 Dipodomys ordii
CAAAAAGAAAAAAGCCGGAAGTGGCGCTGTGGCTCAAGTGGTAGAGTGCTAGCCTTGAGCTGAAGAGCTGAGGGACAGTGCTCAGGCCCAGAGTTCAGGCCCCACGACCGGACCAAAAAAAAAATAAAAAAAAATAAAAAAGGGTAAAAAAAGGATTAAATGCCAAAACAAATTTTAGACTTCTGTAGAAATAATCTACGAAATGAATGTCCTTAAAAGAAATGGGCTGATAATCTAAGGAGATGGATAATCTAAAAAATCTACTGATAATTAGTTGATAATTTAATAAGGTTTGGAGATTCTGTGGGCCTCAGTTTCCCTTCCTTGGTGTTTCTGCACAGAGCCCTGGAAGTTCATGACTATCAGATGTATGTGTATGTATGTGTGTATGTGTATGTCTCTGATCTCTGTATGCTGTATTTGCTCTTAGAGAGGTGAGCAGGGTGTCAACTCACCTTGAATACTTGGGTCCAAGCGTTTTGCTTAGAGAAAAGGGCTGGAAGATTATGTCAGTGGCTTGTATACATCAGTAATCCTAGCCAGTTGGGAGGCTGAGGTAGGAAGATTTTGATTTTGGGGTCAGCTTGGTCTACGTAGTAAGACTGTCGTAATGAATGAATGAATGAATGAATGAATGAATGAATGAATATATAAATAACAGATTGTGGAAGCGATCTTCAGATCTGGTTTTGCATGATGTAGATGAAGTAGTGGAGGTCCAGGGAAGTTGGGCAGCTTGCCCAAAGTCATGTAGCTGATTATGGTGGAATTGGAAATGTTGCTCACATCTTTAGACTTCCAGCTGAGGCGACTAGGGGTGGGGGTGTGGAGGTTAAACATAGGGGTTCTGCATTCCAGTGGTGGCTGTCACTGAGAACTGGAACAACTTCTCTGTTTCCATGTTTCCAGGAATCATAGTAATTCCCACTTCATAGGGTTGTTATTGTGAGGATTAAGTAGGTAGACATATTTGCCACATGTTTAGCATAGGGTTTGGGGCTGAGTAAACAATCCAACTCCTGTACTGTCATCATTAATCTGTCTGTTCCATTAAACCACATTCCACTCACATAATTTCAGACTTATCATTTGTGTGTGTTTGTTACTGCTTTAATTTCTTTTCTCTCATTTGACCTGTCTGTTTACAGCTCATTATAACTGTAGTGTGCAATATGATACAGTAGCTTGCCAGTCACAGAGAAGCTCCCCGTGGTTTGGCAAGTGCCCAGAATTCCAACCACCTGTTGGAATGGTTGCCAAAATACAGTAGATTTTCATTTTCCGGAAATGGTTCAGTCAAGAGCTCAAGTCATTAATACAATTTTGTGTCCTCAAAAAATGAAAGATAAAAGCCTCTCTACTTTTACATATGTTTTTCTACTAGTACTATATGTTATGTATATTATATATTATATAGTATTATATCTTGCTGCTAGTTTGGAGGAAGGGGAGCAGTACATCTATCTTATTCCTGCCTCTGTACAATACATTAAATTTGTGGCAGAGGTAAGATCACTCAGCCAGGTGCTGGAAGCTCACACCTGTAACCCTAGCTAACCACGAGGCTGAGATTTGAATATCACAGTTCAAAGCCATCAGGGCAGGGAAGTCCATGAGACTCTTTTCTCCAAATAACCACCAAAAATCAGGAAGCCAACCTTGAGTGAAAAAGCTAAGGGACAGTGCCCAGGCCCTGAGTTCAAGCCTAAATACCAGCTTGCATGCATGTACACCATGCACGCACACACATACTTGCACACACAGACAAGGTAAGATCATACAAAATAACTCTCAGAGCTCAACCTGTGTGAGACTTGAGAAGGTAAAGCCAATTTTATTCTCTAGCAGTGCATGTAGCTAAGTGAGCGATCCCATCATACAAGGCTACATAGCAATCCAGGAAAGCAAGAAAACGGAACAACTTTTGCTTTCAAGATTTGCATGGCCATTAAAGGCTGATGACTTTTTTCTCTAGGATGGCATTATCAGCAGCTGCAGGACCAAGACCCTGATACTGTTTCTGCATGTTATGTTGTTTAAACTGTAGTGTACACCTGTGTTTGCTGGTAAACTTAGAGCAGCAGCCAAGGTGAAAGCTGGGAGGGAAATTCTAGCCTGTGTTTTGAAGATCCAGGAGCATTCAGACATATCTCGACTTCCAATTTTCATTCTCTCTCCCAGGGGATGCAGCTGTGGTTGTGAACAAATGCCTTGTAAGAGCTGTTCTTTAATACCATTTCTCCACCTAGATCTAGATGTTATCTGATTTCTTTTGGATTCTACATTACAGGAGGCTTTGCTGTTGAGGGGTCAACTGTATCTCTCCTTGTCCAAAAAAAAATCAAGTTAGAACACAATTATATTCTTGTTAAAAATCATAGGTGCCTGTGGATTATTCAGAAACATACACTTAAAAAAAAAAGAAAGAAACTCTGAGTGGTTTATTAAAGTCATATTTTCCTTCTCTCATCCCCCAAACATTGCTTGTTTCAAGATAGGAGGCAAGAGTATGTATTTTATGCATGATGATGATTGTAGGTTTGTATTTTTATAAGGAATATGTATGCAAAATCAAAGATCTTTTTCTTCTCCTGAGAAAATTTCCCAGGCTGGAGATACCATGGGATATTTTATGATGTCTAGAAGCAGAGGGCTATTTAAAAAGTATTTCTTGGTTCTTTTTTTTTTTTTTTGAGGGGGAAGTTTCCCCTTTCCTTGTCCCAAGGTCTTAGAGTGTCTTTTCTTGCCCAAAATAAAAATTGCTTTTCTTTCTTCTAGTAAGCTGATTGCGGACTCAGCTGATGGCAAGCATGATATAAATATAAATATAATGTATTTCCGGTGAACTCATTGAATTAGATGAGGTATATTCATTGGATTTTTTTTTTTTGAACATGTCTTTGAAAGTAGAAAACACTCATTTCTTAGAATTCCCAGGCACGTTGGAATTCTCAGTTTGCTCCTCCTCAGGACAAGGTGTAAGAACTATCATTTGAAGCCTGTCATTTCAGTTCCCCTCGGGGGTTTAAAAATGGTCTAGTGATTTTTCAGATAGCAGAGCACAAATCAGCAGGCCATTTGGCCTCCTCTCCAGCCCAGGGCATTCTGTGTTAATCATCAGCCTCATCTGCAGAAGCTTCTATTAAGCTTTTCTCTGTCCACACTGAGCTGGTGAGATGATAATCTAAGAGTCTGCTTCCAACTCCTGTGTGGGGACTTAGGCATTTCCCCCCCTCTTCTGTTTTCTCACCCCGTGTAATTTTAGGGGCCCAAGTATGTAGGGCTTAAGGGTTTTTCATATGCCATTCAAGGCCCATTAATGCTACAATTTAGAATATTGCTGTGGGCACGGGACCTTAGCCCTAGAATCTCTTTTGATCCTTGGGTTGTTCCATTTTGCATTATAATTATTTAGTTTTTCTCCGTTGGCTTATATATCTTCAAGGGCTTGTTCTCCTTTAGATCTTAAAGAGTAGAGCCCCCCTTTCAATGGACTGGTTTGTTTAACAGGTGCTTAATAAAGGTTATTATATTTGATTAGCTCTTTTTGGGTCCTTTCTTCAGTATAGAAATTCCACAACTCAGGCTGGGAAGGTGGCTCAGTGGTAGAGCGCTTGCCTTGCATGCCTGAGGCCCTGGGTTCGATTCCTCAGCACCACATAAGCAAAAAGAAAAAAGCCAGAAGTGACACTGTGGCTCAAGTGGTAGAACACTAGTCTTAACCGAAAAACTGAGGGACAGCGCCCAGGCCCAGAGTTCAGGCCCCACGACTGGAACCAAAAAAAAAAAAAAAAAAGAAATTCCACAACCCAAACAAAAGACAAGAATATGACATCTTGTAGATTTTTTCACCTTTTTAGTTTTTTTTTTCCAGACCCCCTTCCCCCAACAAAGTTTAGTTCAAAGTAGATAGCACTTCATACATGATGGAAAAATGCACCAATGAGGCTTTTCTTTTCGCTATTTGCCTCCACATATGTTTTAATTGCCAAGTCCTTTGGATGTTCCATGCTTTATACTGTATTTGGGCTTGGAATGGTAAGTCTTAGGTTGAATATAACTTCAGGTGTCAGTTAATTTCATGAGACCATAGCTAGCAAGTATTTGTTTTTAGTCTGTTACTTAGCCTAGAGCTTAGCTTTTACTGGATCATTTCAAGACAATTAATCAACTGAGTGCCTTTGTTCATGGTGATCTGTTGATGCAGGAAGACTTTTAGCACTCAATTATTTAACTTTTTAATTAAAAAAAATAACCCAGGGAGAATATTGAATAGAGAAAATAGAGAAAAAAGGTTTAGATTTGCTTTTTTCTCCCCTTTGAGACAATAGGAATAAAATTAGAAATTTACCATAATCAGGAATATCTTTATCATGGTGACCTGTTAGTGGAGAAAAATTGGAAACATATTATTGAACTCTTCTTTTTTTTTTTGTTGGTCATGGGGCTTGAACTCTGGGCTTGGACGCTATCCCTCAGCTCTTCAGCTCAAGGCTAGTGCTCTACTATTTGAGCCACAGCACCACTTTCAGTTTTCTAGTGGTTTATTGGAGGTAAGAGTCTCATGGACTTTCCTTGACTGGGCTGGCTTTGAACAGTGATCCTCAGATCTCAGCCTCCTCAGTAGCTGGGATTACAGGCGTGAGCCACCGGCGCCTGGCTTGAATCTTTATTTACTATTTTTTTTAAAGAATAAACAATCCAGAGAGGAAATTTAGAAGAGACTTTTTTTTAAACCTCGAGCTAATAGGAGTAAAAGTAGGTAATTACCTAAATCAGATGATGAGCTGAAGCTTAAAAAAAACTTGAGCCTTTGTCATTTTAGCTTCAATTAGGTTCCTGGTCATAACTCAGTAACACCCAGGAAGCCTGCTTTATAGAACTTGAACTGTTCTTATGCTCTAATTTGGACCGTCATTCTTGACCAGGTACAGCATATACTTTGAAGTTACTTTTGGGGAGTGGGGTGAATGGTGGACCCACTGAAGAGAACTGAGGTAGAATTGCACAACTCTGCAACCTAAGGCGTCTCTTGCTCATTGCTTTGGTGATTTGCCTCTCCCTGCAGAAAGGGCCAGACTTTGCCTTAGGAACCAGAGCTCAGTGTCCTGTCCCGATCTGCTGCTGAATGGTCTGAGGATTTTGTGTTCAGCCAATCACTGGTCTTCTTACATTGCCACCAACTGTACTTTGAGATATAATTCATTGTCTTCATCCATCAGGAACATAGCTTCACAGGCTGACTTTTGCTTGCATGGTTCATCCCTAGGCTATTTCCTTTCAAGCTGAGGTGGAAATTTGCCTTTGCCAAGGGCATTGGCACCTCTGCCAGTCCATCTAAGGATGGATCTTTCTTCTTCAGAGGTCCAGTCCAGCAGTTAATGGAGTCTTTTGGCTGTTCATAAGTGCCCTTCCTCCTGTCTGCATCACACCATCTTGCCTTCTGCTCTTTTCTTCCTTTACTTACTCTTTGTTCACTAGGTGTCCCTCTTCCTCTGAGAGCTTGTGTCTGCACATACATGTGTATATGTGTGTGCGTGTGTGCGTGTGTGTGTATGTGTGTGCACACACTCCCCTTCCCCCACTCTTCCTGTCTCCTGCTTTTTGCTTGTCCGTTGTCAGGCCTTCAACTGACATTCAAATCAAGCTAAGAGTCATGTCAGAGGCTTGATTTTACATTTAAATCTTAAGAAGAGAGAGCCGCCGAGGGTTATGGTATAAACCACAACTGGGTGTTTTGGAAAAAAAAGACTAAAAAATATAAACTGCATTAGTAATACTTGAGCCTTGTGAATGAAGTTTTAACATTAGAGAAAGTTCTATGTTTGCCAAGACACCTTGAACAGTTAAGCGTATTGCTTCTTCTTCTTCTTCTTCTTTTTTTTTTTTTTGGTCGGTCGTGAGGCCTAAACTCTGGGCCTGGGCATTGTCCCTCAACAATTCAGCTCAATGCTAGTCCTCTACCACTTGAGCCACAGCACCACTTCCGGCTTTTTCTGCTTATGTGGTGCTGAGGAATCAATCCCAGGGCCTCATGCATGCTAGGCAGGCCCTCTACCACTGAGCCACCTTCCCAGCCAAGTGTATTGCTTCTTGTCTAAGCATTTGTTATTTATTTTTCTTGAAAATGGGATCATTGTATACATGTTCTTGTGATCCTTCCTTCCTTCCTTCCTTCCTTCCTTCCTTCCTTCCTTCCTTTCTGTCATGGGGCTTGAACTCAGGGCCTGGGTGCTCTCCCTCAGTTCTTCAGCTCAAGGCTAGCACTCTACTACTTGAGCCACAGCCACTTCTGGTTTTCTGAGTGGTTTATTGGAGATAAGAGTCTCAATGACTTCTATGCCTGGGCTGGCTTTGAACTATGATCTTCAGAACTCAGCCTCCTGAGTAGCAGGGATTATAGGTGTGAGCCACTGGTGCCTGGTGCTCTTGTGATTTTTAGGTATATATCAAACATTGTTTCTTGTTCCTTACAGGTATTTCCCTTACCGTATTTTAACAGGTATCCAATACTCTGTTGTGAAAATGCTTCTTTGATTACAATTGATTGGAAAATGTGGTGTTTGTCTTGGTTACAGTTTTCCTATATACCTAATCCCCAATTCTTTGTGAATAAGTAATACCCTCCTTTTTTTTTTTTTTGTTTGAGCAAAGTTAGTATTTGGGGAAGTGGAGATACTTAATAACTGCCATTTACTCAGTTGTCTGTACCTGTTGAAACATTTATTTTAAAGGCCAGAAAAGCCTTAGGAGGTTACTTTTTAAAATATAAAAATACATTTTTCTCCATTTAGCCAAAAGGCGAAAAAGTCCACTAACCAAAGACTGAGAGTTCCATGTAAAGGAAGAAATGAAAGCTTTCTTTAAATCAGGAGTACTCTGAGATTGGAATTGCAGGTAGTGGAAGTGGAAATGTGGCAAAAAGATATACTAGTGGCTGGCTAGGTGGCTCACTCCTCTAATCCTATTCAGGAGGCAGAGATGCGTGGATCACAGTTTAAAGCTAACTCAGGCAGGAAAGTCTGTGAGACTCTTCTCTCTAGTTAAACAGCAAAATGCCAGAAGTGGAGCTGTGGCTCAAGTGGTAGATTACTAGCCTTTTGCAAAAAACTTAGTGGCAGCTCTCAGACCCTGAGTAGTTTAAATCCCAGGGCATGAATACAGACAGACAGACAGACAGACAGGCATGAATACAGACAGACAGGCATGAATACAGACAGACAGACAGACAGACAGACACACAGGCATGAATACACACATACACACACACACACACACAGGCATGAATACACACACACACACAGAGGCATGAATACACACACACACAGGCATGAATACACACACACAGGCATGAATACACACACACACACACACACACACACACACACACACACACACACACACACACACACACACACACACACACACACACACACACACACTGGTGGCGCGTACGTATAATCCTAGCTACTCAGAAGGCTGAGATCTGAGGATTGAGGGTCAAAGACAAATCCCTAAGACTCTGATCTTCGATTAAGGAACAAAATACCAGAACTGGAGGAGTGGCTCAAGTGGTAAAGTAGCTAGCCACAATGGTAAAAAGCCAAGTGAGAGCATTAGTATCTGAATTCCAGCCCCAATACAAGCATACAAAGCAACTAAATTAAAATTACCTAAATAATAAAGTAAAATAAAATAGAATGTAAAGTAAAAGTATATGGACAGTCTTGGAGAGAAGTGGTTTGCCTGATACAGTTCCTGGCTATTTGATATTACTTCACACAGTGAGTTCAAAATGTCTTGTTTGTTTTCTGTCTTGACACTCGCAGTACAAATCACAGCTGGCTAGATGATATTAAGGCTAGGAATAGGGATGTGAGTGGGTCATACTATGATTTTCTCAAAAGCCACCAAGGAAACAAAAGCCAAGGGTGGAAAGCAGAGAAGAGCCACATTTTCCTCTTAGTGGGGCTAACTGCTGTGTGTTGGATTTTCACTGATTAGAGCTGACAGTTGAAGAGATAGGATTTGTTTTGTAAGAGTCAGGAAGAGCTGTCAAGTTTTAGTTTGACCGTTCCTTTTTTTCTGGGTTCCCCTACTTTTCCTTCCTTTTCAAAGTGGGGCTGTAAAAATGTAGATCACCACTGCAGTTTGACACACCTTTGGTGGCATTTGCAGATTAAGTCTGAAGCATGCCAGAAATCTCTTTGATTTTTTTTTTTTAAATGGATAGGCCTGGCTCATTTGCTCCCCATGTTTTCCCCAAATGACTTAGAAGAGGCCTGCTTGGTTTTGTAAAGAAGGTCTCATGCAAGGTCCACTTTAATATAGCTACCATTAAAACACATTGACTTTTTTTTTCTTACCTCCAGTTTCGTATTTCCACAAATGTTGACTTTACCTTCCCCCAAAACGAGTCCAATATCCCTTGCTGATATCAATTCCCAAGCAATGTTCTTTCCTCAGTGCCAGTAGAGAAAAGAAGGGGCATTCAGAAGTTGTTTGATACATTTACTTTCTACCTACTGGCTTCAAACAGTATTAATTTTTATGTGCTCATTGTGCATTGTGTTTAATTAAAAGCAGTTCTATTCACAGAAGCACTTGTAGGACTTTTTTTCCCCCTGAAATGAATAAAACAAATAGGCATCTGGTATTTGTTTTGTATAACACAATCCCCATAAAATGAAGAGTAATAAAACATAATTATCTGTAAAGGCTTGTTTTTATAAGCCTGAGAATGGGCTTGTTGCTATCAGTTTTTAAAATGCTACTCAGGGGATAAAGAATCTCTTTGTACATTAATACACAATAACAATAGCAACAAATGCTTTACAATTACATGAATGTGCCCAACTTTTATTAAACAGATATTTATATATATATATGTGTGTGTGTGTGTGTATATATATATATATATATATTCTCTGTTAGAATGTATGTGGTTCAAGGTAGTCATTAGGCTGAAGGAAAATATTTACTTCCTGCTCTGTCGGTATAGTTTTATTTCCCTCGGCACAATTAAATAAGCAACTTTATAGTTGGCTGTTGAATTTTTCAAGCTGCAGACCACTCTGGATTCCAAAATCTGCTCTTAGGAGACTACATATCAAATTTTTATATATTGTTTTACGAGGGTTTCTAGACTTTCTGCTTCTTGGTTAACGACCTCTGCCAATATCTGATTTTTTTCTTTCTTGAAAACTATGCTTTTAATCTGAAGGTTTTAGCTTTAGTATATCTGCTAAAAGAAATCCACTCAATATTTTTACCATTGGCTTTAATTTGAGGGTTGGGGTCCTTTCTAGGAATGGAGGAATATTCTTATCTGGGGAAAACTGCACAGTGCGAGAATTATCACAATTATTAATTCAGAGGTAGATATACTGTCAGTTTGGATGGCAGTGCCCATAGCCCCTTGGGGCTCCTGTTCCCAAGACTATGTGCATTGTTTTTCTCCAGCACTAGGCATGAGCCTTGAAGTGGTGAATTCACCTTATGAGATTGCATGTCCATTGCTGCAAGAAGAAAAGAAGCAGTAGCAGAATCATGCAGCGACATATTTCATGGTGACAGGTTTATGTGGTTGTGTGATGTTGCAGAGTCTTGTATGTGATATCGACTGTCTTCTTTTGAATCAAAGCATAAGGTTTTGAGTGGAGAAGGAAGGATTCAAAATAGCCGCATCTTTTTAATTTAAGTACCTATAGAATGATTCTGTTCTATTCCAAAACTAATAGCATATAAAAAGTACAAGTAGGCACATCTAGTATTCATGTTCTATTTTGATAGGGGTTTCTAGGTTACATTTTGAACCTATTTTTGCCTTAACTTTTTTTTTGCATTGAAATCCTAGGGTACCATTCATATTGTTGTGAATCCAAGCTGAATGAAGTGGACACACACTTGGTCTCTCCTTTGACAGTGTCATCTGCTGCAGAATGAATAGCTTAAAATAAGTACATGAGTTCCGCATCCAGGGGGAAGCTGAATATTCCAATTCTAGATCAGCAGTCACTTTGTGTGCTTATTTGAAATACCATTTTTGAACATACTTGGCAACTTAAAGTGCCCAATTAAAAAGCTCTGTGGAAAGAGGAAGTCTGTGGATATGCAATTAGTCCTTAGGATTCAGAGCATTTCCTTTATGTGCGGAAGGCCATAATATGAAATCACTGGACACAATAGCGTTGTGCCAGGTGCTTAGAATAGAAGGCCTTGGCAGGATGGATTATTTCTGTATTCTTGCTTCTAATGTGGTTTGCATAAAGAGCCTCCCAACTCCAGAAAAATATTGGTGGCCCAAAGACATTTTGAAGATAGCTTTTCATCAAATTTTAGGCAGTGGAAATTATGACTAGCCATGTAAATGAAAGTTGATGAAGCTCCTGGTCTCTGTTTTATCTAGTTGACAATCTCTTAACTTTTATTTCTTCTTTTATTATGAGATGAGTATTGGCTAACAGTTTGCCTGGGATGCTGTGCTCTTCCTTACAGAAAAAAATGAAGCCTCATTGAGTAGAGGCAGATGAGCAGTAGATTCTGAGATTATTTGCAGTGTTTATGATAGAGGGAACAAAAACACTAAGCATTTAATTGCTTTCCTTATTTACAAGTCAGATTCACCTAAGGGATATTATTCTTTTCTTTTTCTGGTTCTCGAAATGCTACTGTAAAACAGATTATCAGGAAGGAATACACAGTGACACAAAATTTGTTGCTTATGAGAATACAGAATGGATAAAGCTTTCCTTTATGTTTCAGTAAAAATATTGCTTTTTTGATCTCTCTGTCATATATACGCATGCACACACACACACACACACACACACACACACACACAATTAACATAGGATACCTAAGTGCATGTGAACGCATGGCTCTTGTTTCCTAGTTGTATAAGAGATTCATTCCATTAAAGTTTGTCAGAAAGGGAATGTCTAGTAAGTGAATTGTTTTCCCCAGTGATTTCTGTAAAAATAACATTTAACTAGGCCTTGCATGTCATATACCCACATAAGCATACCTAACAACAATAACACAATCCTTTCAATATCCTAAATCTGGAGGAAACACTCACTTTCTGATGAAGCTTCTGATGCCACTCAAAATATTGCCCTCACCCCTTAGACAGAAGTTATGGCATAGGTGACCTGCCTAATAAAATAGCAAAAAAGTTAATACCATTACCTCTTTCTTCACTCTTCCTCTCATTGTTCCTGTGGGAGATATCTGTCACCAAAGCTTTAAAAAAATACATATTTTTTGGTTTTCTTTTCTTTTTTTTTTTTTGTGGGGTTGAAGATTGAACCCAGAGTCTCACACAATGCTAAACAAGTGATTTATCACTGAGATACATCTATAGCCCTACAAATAGGTTATTATTTGAACTTGTTTTTGTAGCCCTGGGGGATTGAACTTGCTTGCTAAGCAAGAGCACTACCTCTTAAGCCATGCCCTCAGTTCCATAAATAGGTTACAACTTCAATACTATTGTCTTCTGATCATACCTACTTGATATCCAAAGTCTTTTTGTTCTGTTAGTATAAATATGAAATTGAAATTACTCATCATTTTCTACACATTTTCTCTTGTTTGCCAAGTTGCTACAGTATATTTGGAAGAATATGATATATACTGCCTAACAATGGGTATTTCCTTGTGAGCAACAAAGGCTCACTCCATTTCCTTTCAATGACTATTACAATGTAATGTGGGTTGCATGGGGATAGTACTTGGGGCTCCTAGTTCAAATGTCTCCCAAGTATTAAGTATTACTATGTATTGGGAGGATACTGTACTTAGCGCAGTTTCCTCTAAGCTTTGCAAAAGCTCCATGAGTTGTCTCTGTCTGATCTTTACTGTACAGAAGAGGAAAATAAGACTCAGACTTGTTCAATGGCTTGTCCAGGGCCATTCAAAGAATAAGAGGCTGAGTTAAGACTTGAATCCAGTTCAGATTGGGCTCTGAAATCTGAACACTTCCCTCATGCCACACATGGTGTCAGACAGGGCTGCGTTTTCTAGGAACACTTTGCAGTGCTGGTATACACTAATATGACACGCCCAGGAGCTGGGCTCTGGTTATATGGGTTCTAAAGATTTACAGGCTGGAGAGTGACTGAATTATCACACATGTCCAGCTTAGTCACTTGCTTGGTTGTTGGACTGCTGGTCAGAAGTCTGCATCACATTGTGCTTGAGCCTGCTGTCCAGCAAGGAGGTTGGTGTGCATAGAACCACGAATGTAGAGAGAGGTGTTTTAATAAGCACTGGCTGTACAGACTTGTGCTCAGTGGTCATTCTGATGTTGGGGCGTGCAGTGGGTTGGAGGATGTATTTTGGGATGCAGTTACCTTGCTAAGTCTCATTCTAGCTCTGAAGAGGAGCTAGCTGCCTCTTCCTTCAGTAAGCCCTCTCCCGAGCAGTTAGTCTTTGTCTCATGAAGATCTGAGTGTGGTTTCCTGACTCTCCTCTATTCATTTGTCTCAGACAGCTTGGTGATTTGTCATTTGCCATCTAAACTAATGAATATGTTCTTTGAGGTCCACCTAGGTGGGATTAGTAAGGCATTAACTAGCAAGGACTCTGCAGGCTGGTTGTTGCTGTTCTCTGATTCTGATTGAGGCCCAGAGACCAAAAGCTTGTGCTTGATTCCTGGGTCTGGTAAATGTCTTTTGGATGCTTCTTACTATGTACTAGACAGTAAGGACACAAGGATGAGAGTGGCTTCTTTGAAGACATAAAACTAGGTTAGGAGGCCAAGTGTTGAAATATCAACTAGGACATAAGCAGACTAATGAGACCAAATTTAGTTCTTGTTTATTTTTATTTTTTATATTCATATAGGATCAGGGCCAGGATGGCTTGGACAACCTGTATCATTAAACACTTATGGTGATTGGTGGGTGATTGGCTGCATAAAGAAGATATATTCATGACAGCTAATTGGAGCAGTGAGGCCTGGATAGAGAGCATTAAGTAGTACAGTGTTCTCTGTAAATGCTCTTTTATTGTGTCGAGTACTGCTCTAGGATTTATTCATCCATGCATTGAATATGCATTTATTGAGTGCTTTTTGTATGTCAAGCACATTCAAGTCTGATTTTCAAACTCTATTTGTAGATGTTCAGAGTTAAGCTATGAACAGTATTATACTTTCTGAGGGGATTTTATCCACATATGTACTTAAAGGGAAAGTCTGTCTCTCCTTCCTTCAGGCCTCACCCCTTCTATTATTGCTTGCTCTTGTCAGTTAGCTATGCAGGCCATAAAATTTCTTGGGTCATAGGTATGTTCTCCAAACCATGTTCTGGTGACACAGTTGGGAAACTGATTGGATGAGAAGTCCAATAAATGACACTTGCCTCATTGTTCTCAGATTTTGGTGTTATTCCTTCTCTCCACCCTTAAGATTCTTAGACAAGAGTGAGAAAAATTAAAATGAAGTTGGGAAGACCAGTAAAAGTTTCCCTAGGCATGTTGGATAGTGATGACTTTGGCGAAAATGACTTGAAGTTGGATTAAAAAAATGTGGCCACCTTAGTATATAATTATGGTTAGTCCAACGTAATTGTATTATCTGTATGATTGGAACTCTCTCACAGTAGAGAGTATTGTTACCTTATATGTTCTTAAACTACCTATCCATTTCTTTCCATGCTTGTGGGAATCTGTTGAAATCTTCTACAATGTTCTCTTAATGTACTGCTCCATCTTACTGTGGCTTTATAATGGTTTTATTTCTGGGACATTTTACTGGTATGATTAGAAAAGCACTGTCAAATCTTATCAGACAATATAAATTGTAGAATTTCCCAAATAGTAAAATCAAAAGGATTTGAGCTGTAATTTTATGATCTCTCTTCATGGTGTGTGGTTTCAGAAATATTTATCGAGGTGTGAAGAACAGTGCTTCTTAGGACAATGGTGAGAGTTAGCTCACAAGAAATATCCCTTTTGTATTAGGCCATGATGTGAAGGCTTAGAAATAAACACCCCTGCCTGGATACAACAGGCTTCAGTTAAGACATCTACTATTTTTAATACATTTTGCTATTTTGGGCTGGCATGTTGTCTTAAGAGTGAGAAAAGCCGTCCTCTTCCCTTGCTGTGAGGTCGTGTATAGCTGTCAGTCCCCTACCATGAAACTGGGTGATGTGATAGTTTAAAAATAACTGAAAATTCACATTTCTGGTGCCCACAATTGTGGCTGTAGCCCTCGATCATTTTTCTTCTGTTAATCACACTCCTCTTTGATAATAATGTACCTCCGTATCCCCACACCACTGTTTCTGGAAGTTAAATGCCAAAATTCCATCCATCTAGGTAATTAATATTCAGCTAAAATCTTGCAATTGGGTGTGTGGGGGACACTATTCTCAGCATTTGTGACAGTGTGGAGGTGAGGCAAGCGGTAGAGAGTCTGGGTTGACAGAGGAGGAAATGGAGCAGTTGTAATTCCCCAGAGGCAGCGTAAGAGACTGTTAATACATTAGTGGTAGGAGGGCTTCTGCAGAAAATATGATTGTACAATTAAATGGGGCTATTAAAAGCATGCCAGCTTCAATTCATTAAGTGACAGTGGCGATTTCTTTGTAAATCCCTTTCCTCTTTCTCCTCCTGGGACTTGGTATGTTCAAGAATGAAAGACAGATGTGCCAAGCTCAGGAAGTCTGCCAGGGAGAGGCACAGATATTCAGACGTCTGCCTCCTCAACTTCTTCCTTGAGGCTGGTTGTCTGATGACAGGCTTAAGGTAGGAATGGACCCCAAATATCTGTTCCTGTCTGTAGATATTGGGAATGAGAAAGAGGTGTCCCAGGCATGATAGAGACTGCATTTCAAGTACCCTTTGATCCTTTGTAAGCAGATACCTGTGCAGAGTAAATCTACTTGGAGATGAAAAGCAATGAGGTAGGTGTGTGCGCGTGTGTGTGTGTGTGGTGTGTGTGTGTGTGTGTGTGTGTTGGTACTGGGACTTAAACTCAGGGCCTGAGAACTATCCCTTAGCTTTGTGTGTGTGTGTGTGTGTGTGTGTGTTGGTACTGGGACTTAAACTCAGGGCCTGAGAACTATCCCTTAGCTTTTTTGCTCCAGACTAGTCTCTACTACTTGAACCACACCTCCACTTCTCACTACTTTTCTGACCAACTGGACATAATAGTAGTCTCATAGACTTTCCTGCCTGAGCTGGCTTTGAGCCACAATCTTTGTATCTCACCCTCCTGAGTAGCTTGTTGGCCTGAGCCAACTAGGCTTGGCCAGAACAGGGATTTTTGTGAAAAACGTTAGATTGGGACCTAATCCTTTGAAATGTTAACTGAAGTAGCATTTGGCAGTCTTCTGTAAAAAACAGCACTGAAAAAATATGTTTCTTTTATGGGAGAATATAGTATATTAAAAAATCAATTGGAATCTGATTATCTGCATGATTTAGTGAGAACCTTAACCATTGACAATACTGTTGAGTTTAGTGGTTAAGGATATTTGATATCATTATCTTATTTCAGTTAGCCCCTATTTCTTCATCAATAAAATAAGATTCGGAAGATATGTGTTATGTACAGTTGGGTGAGGTTGAACAAGACACTGAGTGGAAAGCATTTAGCACAGTATCTGGTTTAAGTATTCCTTATAGTTATCACTTTAATTATAGGACCACTCAAATATTTATTGAACTTCTTTGTCTGTTGAAGCCTAGAGTTAGGAGGAAGCTGAGATCCACAGAAGAGGAGTAAGTTAGAATCCACATCTTACTGGCTTCCTTTTGGATCAAAGTTGCTTTCCTTCTGAGGAACTCTTCTACATTTAAAAGATTAACACCTCCATCATCCTTTGTTACTATAGATGAGTTATGACTTTTTAAAACCATCTATTTAAGAATGTACTTTTAAGTTCTCCATTGTGGAAATGTTCTTTTGGTAGCAAAAATCCCTGCACTTTCATAGCTGTTTTCATTGGCTGAGTTTGAAAAAGAACTACCTTTAAATGGATACATTTTGATTATGCCTCAGGTTTACAGAATACCATTTAAACTAAAAGTGCTAGAAAAGCCCAAGAATTTTGATTGAAATCCAATCTATTTTAAAGACTTTTAGTCTCCATCGGAACTTATTCAAGGAAGAAGTTTTGCTGATACCTGGAGCCAATTATGGTGAGGTAAAAGAAAAGGCAGTAATTTATTTAATTCACTTTGGAGCTTCTAAACTTGATCTATTGAATCTACAGAATGATGACAGAGCTAAGTCCTTCAAAAATGTGTGGCATCTCTTGCAGTTCAAGGAAATGGTAAGATCAGATTTCAGAATGATATGAAGAAGTTCTCACTGATAATGGGCAACTGGCACTTACTGAAAAGAACAACTCAGAAAGCTCAGATGATTGGAGCTGTGGAGGCATCCTGGGTACTGTTTTCAGAATTGCTTTTGTGACTGTCTCCCGCGCACACATACAGTCTTCATAGTTCCAGTACCAATTGCAGCATTCCTATTTCTGTCTCTACTAGCTTCACCCCTACTCAATTGTTTGGCTCACCTGTATTTATCTAAGGATCAATGATCACATAAAAAGTCCTCATAAAAAGTCCTATTTGTTTTCTCCTGTCTGCTCCAAGCCTTTCTCTGGGTTCCGACACCTACTTTAGCTTTTTCCTAGCAGGTATGGTATAGTATCACAGTGGTCTCATGGCCTCTTTCTCGTCACACTGTGTGCTCTTTGGGTACAAAGACATTTGTCCTTTTATTCAGTGTCTAGCAGGCATTAATGATTGTTCACTGAATAAGTGAATAAATGAAGGACTCACTTCCCCACCCCTTTCTTCTGCTGGTCCTGGGGCTTAAACTCTGGGCCTAGGCATTCTCCCTGAGCTTTTGTGTTCAAGGCTAGTGTTCTATCACTTGAGCCACAGCTCTACTTCTGGCTTTTTGTTGTTAACTGGACATAGGAGTCTCACAGACTTTACTGCCTGGACTGGTTTCGAAGCAGGATCCTCAGCTCTCAGCCTCCTGAGTGGCTAGGATTACAGGCGTGAGCCATTGGTCCCAGGTTATGAAGAACTCACTCCCCCTCAACCTTGGCTTCTTGGAGTTTATATGCCCCATAACCTTTTGTTAGTGAAACTATTTTTGTATGAGAGCAATTTCTGTGGTCTCTACCGAAGTTATTTTTTATTTCCATGGAAATCTTGTCGTACTTTCCCCCTGCTCTCTGCACTCAATGTGGCTAGCGTTTTTCTTTTTAATTTTTGGAGTATAAGATGGACTATAATGTGGGTAAATGCAGAGCTATTCAATTCGACTAGACTCTTTTAGCCTTTCTTGAATGTTGAGAAAGTAATTAGCCAGAGGGTTGGGGGGCTGTGTTGGAAGAAATGGCTGGGGTTCTTTGTATCTAAAAGAATGTTTCTCCTTGGTGATGAGGTAGGCATTGTCACCCTTGTGAATAAATCCTTAAGCAAAGTACAAAAACACCAGCAGGCTAAACAATGCCTGGCTACTCAGGCTTTAGGATTGCAATACCTTGTATAAGTAAGTTTAGAAATGGGCTTCCTGTTCAGATTTTGGACATGCCATAAAGTTGAGTGACAGCCTAACCTTTGAACTTTCTGTGTTTTTGACATCAAAAGGAATTCTGTGCTTTTGTTTTATTCAAATAATACTCTCAAGGTACAGAGTGAAATTAGCATCAAATTCATGTATGTGGTGAAGAATGAATATCTATCTTCCCATTGGCTTGGTTTGTTTCTACTGTAGTTAATTTAGTTTGCAGCAAGGAAGGTCATATGTCCTTGACATTTTAATCTGTGGTATTTCATACTCTTAAAATTATTTTTTCCTTATGTGAGATTGACTGTGTTTTTCTGTCATTCAAATATTCCCGCCTTACCAATATAACTAATTCAATTAGTTTTACTCCTAAAAATTCTTGATTCTGAGAGGTCTATATTTATTAACATTTTTATAGCTTATGACAACTTGTATAGCAAAAACATGAGATAGCATGTTTTAAGCATATATACATATATCATGTTTGATCTTGCTACTTTTTTTTCCCCAAAGTAAATGTGATCATCATTCAGCATTTCTCTGTTTGTATAAGAGTGAATTAGCTTTCCTAACCTAGATGTGATACGTATTATAAAACCAGAGGTGGCTCCTCTTACTTGTATTTGCTTTTCAGTTCTAGAAAGTTGACTTATATTTTTATAATATGAAATAATCATCTTAATGACCTTTGGGGATAGGTTTAAGTTTATAAAAGTGGTCTTTACCTAGGAAGTTTCTTTAATAACAAGTGAATTATATAAGAAAAGTTGGGAGAGAAACCTTTAAATTCAGAATGCCTCAAACGATAGATGATTTTGTTTTTTAAAATGGACGAGACTAAATCAGATCACATACTCAAGTGTTCAAGTTAGAATGAAATACAGAGTACATTAGCATTTAAGTAGTTTATAAGAATGTTGCGGTTACTATGTAGAATGAGTACACAAATTATGACAAAAATGTTTGCTAATGTTTTTAAAGGACCAGCAATTGGTATCAATATAGATAAGTACTGACTTTTAATTATAGTTCATGTGAAAGGGCTGTTCATGGAAATACAAAGAACATTTTCTTGTGTGGATATAGCCAGGTAGAAAAGTGAGTCTTAAAGTTTTGTTTTAAACTGTGAAAGAAACATTACTCTGTTTGATATTTATTACTGGAGTATCTGTATTGATTCTGGTTCTGTTGCTTTTCCGAATAGCGAATAGTGAACATCTTAAGTTTGCTGCCAAATCCAATTGATTTTGTTGTTTGCCTTGCCTTTTTTTTTTTTTTTCCTACTCAAGCCACAAATGTTAATTGAGGATATTCAGACTCCTCAGCCTTTCATAGAGACTATAAGAAAAATACAACAAAGTGGCACCATTTTAAAGGATTCTCCAGGAATGGGTCTTGGGTACCAATAAGGATTTGATATTTTTCACTATGGTAGTTTATAGGGAGCTGTCTATAGAGGAATTGCTGGGAAATAGTTTTGCTTCTGCTTTAGCACAGCTCTGGGAGTTTGGCCAGGGTGGTCTCCGATGAGTGCAGTGTGTTGAGGTCTCACAGGGAAAGTCTGGGGATTATGGAGAGCATAGTGTGGCTTGTTCTCACAGGCTTGAGAATCCATGGAGCTGGAATTCCACTTGCTGCTCTTTCATGACCTTTTTCATGTCCAGCAGAGACCCTTCCATGCTGCTTGAAAGGCTTGTTTATTGCCTCTTAGGAATTCTGGACTTTCCTGGGAATCCTTTGTTTGTTACTTTGTTTAAGACAAAACCTAAAAATGTACTTGTTAGAAGAAAAATGAATCTATTTATTTAACTACAACAGCTTGCATTTTTTCTGTGCTGTCTCTTTAATTAAAAATGTTGTCTGGAGTTGGTCCTTTCTTTTTAAGGGAAGAGATTGGAATATAACTTTTTCCAAGTAATTTTTTTTTCCAGCCCAAACAGGAAAACCTGTATGAAATCTGTCATTACTATTACTCTGTGCTTGTTTTTCCATGAATAATTCCTGATTTCCTACTTGTATGAAATCAAACACAATTACTGTTTAATTTTCATTTGTTTACAGTGGATTCTATAATGGAAATATGAGATAAAGGATAATTTAAGTACGTGATGGATGCTTGAAAGGCTTGGTGAGGCACCTGTGGCTCATGCCTATAATCTAGCTACTCAGGAGGGCTGAGATCAAAGGATAGCCGTTTGAAGCCAGTCCAGGTAGATACATCTTGAGAGTCTCTTAACTTCAATTAATCAGCCAAAAGCCGGAAATGGAAGTGTGGCTCACGAGGTAGAGCACCAGCCTTGAGCCAAAAAAGGTAATATGTGTTCAAGGATCTTGTTCAAGCCCCAGTACTGGCACCAAAACCAAAAACAAACAAGAAAAAAAAATCCTAAAAGCTTCTTTATCTCCTGAACATTTCATCAGACTTTCATTCGTGAGACATGTCTTTGGGTTGGTTGCCCACCCACAGGGTGGCATTAGGAGTGTGTGAACACTTTTCATGTACTAGACTTAATGGCGGGACCACAGGTACCCCAGCTGTTTGGAGCGTAGCCTTTGCTTTGTCAAGCTCCAAGATGAGGAAGGTACATTGCTGAGTGAGAGGCTAAGACAGATGGTTCCCAGGAGGAATGATTACTTTATGAAAATGCTTTAAAGACTTAGGAGAATGGCCCACTGGACACTTCTGAATGTCACCTTTGTTGCTATCATGCATCCAGAGTGGGCTGCAGGGGTAGCTCGGTAAGGGAGCGAGTAACACGTACCCCAGAGGCCGTGGCTTTCCCCTCTGAACCACACACACATACACCACTCAAAACAGCCACAGTTATATGCAGTGCCCAGGAACGTAGTACAAAATGCTGATCATGGATGATGCTCAAAACACTGCACTAGACCTCATTCCTTTTCTGTCTGGAATGAGACCTCTATGGAGAAAGGGAAAGAGATAATGTTCACTGGTACTGTTATTATTGTCATTAATTCTTTTTGGTGGTTGGATTCTGGCCTTAAACGCTAGATCCTTCTGCCTGTAAGAGGGCTGAGATTACAGGCATGTACCACTGTACTAGGCTTACATTTCTATTTCAAACCTGCCTAGTTTGTGTCTTATGACTTTTGAGGTCCTGGATCTTATTAATAACTTCTGAATTTTCTGTGAGGAACTTCTGGAATTGTTTTATGGTTATTTCAGGTTATTTCCTTGAGTTGCAACAGTGGGAAAGATAAAACTGCTATTGCGAGGCATGCCTTTGGATGGATTTGTCTTCTCTTTTCTGTATGTGATGTAAAAATATAATAAAACAAAGCACTAAATGCCCAGAATAATTACTCCATGTACACAAGCAAATTCTTCTAAGGAAATTATTCTTCTGTTTAAAGCCTGGAAAGTTGGAGTTCTTAGTGTTCAGTGGCCCATCAAGGCAGATGTTTTTGCGCTTCATGGAATGTTCTTCCAGAAGCTTCTAGTTAACTGGCCTACATTGTGTATGAGGCCTGTGTGAAGTGGTAGTATAAGCTAAAGTGTGAGGGGGAGGATAGACAGTCTGCACCTGAGCTGCTGGAAGGACAGAGGTCAGGGAAGGCAGACCTTGGGACTTTTAGGCTGGGTGCAATCCCAGCATTCTACAGACAGACATGGGGGTTTGTGTTTGAAGCCAGCCTGGGCCGGAGAGTGAAACTCTGTCTCAAAACCACACCAACAAACCAGACAACAATAACAAAAGAATTCCCTTGGCTTTGTGCTTAGCTTGTTTTTTCAGGCCCAAGAATTTGGGTGCTCTGAACATTCCTGTATACACAGGGAAGATGTCTCTAATCAAAGATTATTGGATCTTTTCTGTTTTAAGATTTTAGACCAGCGTTTCAGTGAAATTTAAAGCAGTAACATGTCACATGGATTATGACAGTGTGTTTAGGAGAGTAAAACTCTCAAGAGAATGTGCTCTTTGGAACAACCCACCCACTCATGAGTAGTAGGGGCACAGATCCTGAGCCTTTTTTGCTCAAGGCTAGAATTCTATCACTTGAGCCACAGCTCCACTTCCCCTTTTTGGTGCTTAATTGGCATTTCACAGACTTTTATCTGCCTGGGCTGCCTTCCAGACCTGATCCTCAGATCTCAGCCTCTTGAGTAGCTAGGATTACAGGCATGAGCCATAGACCTGGTTTATAGAATGCATTCAAATAAAGCCCACTGCAGACCTCTCAGTTATGGCATCTCTACTAGGGCCCTGTGGTTCATATTCCTCTACCTTTGTCTGCCCCCCCCCCACCCAGCATGCTGTGATTTTCACCCATCTTTTTCTTTTTTGCATTTAACAAAGTTGTAAAGGGATTTATGTGCTTTCCAATTAGTGTTAGGGAGCTGCTATCATGAATAGTTAATGGAGGGAACAGTTTGTTTTCTTTTTACTTTCTTCCCCAGTCCTGTGCCCCTCCCCTTCCTTCCCAGGCCTGCTTGGAGAAATGTCACTATCTTGGCCCCTCACCCCAACAGTGCTGGACTCACAAGATTCTCAAAAATTTAGATCTTATCTGGTGGGAGCTTGCTTGCTTGCTTGCTTGCTTTTTTCTTTCTTTCTTTCTCAGATCTTATCTGGTGGGAGCTTTCTCTCCCCCCATCCCCCAGCCTTGTAATGTATCTTCTTTCTGATTTCTCTTGCAGTCCCCCCTCCCTCCCCTCCCACACACCTGGAGCCTTGGCCTTGGGAGGCCCCGCCCCTCGGGGTTCCCCCTCCAGATCCCCGGTGTGTTCCACCCTGCACACCCTTTGAACTTCCAGAAGCACAATAGTTTCTCTGCAACTGTGCTGCGCTCCCGCGGATGCATTCCTGACACTTCACGGGTCGCTGCCTCCTTTCTCTTTGTAACAGGAAAAAGGGCGAAATGTCTGGGACAGAAAATGACTTTTGAAGACGCTCAAAAGATGTGCCTTGTCTGGAGCACCTCTGAGCTTTTTTTTTTTTTGCGATTGTTACCTTAGAAAGATGCATTCCCCCCCCCCCCATTGGTTGCCTTCTTCCCTCTCTCCCCTCTCCTAACAGTTACTCCTTTTCTGTTTTACCTCATTTCCCTCCCAACCTTCTTTTCTGGATTTCCATTTTGTTTATTCTCTGTCTACTCTTGAGTGGGGCAAGGAAAAAAAAAAGTAAAGCTGGGAGATGGACTGGATAGCTATGGGTTTAATTCTTTAGTATGGTCCCAACCAAGCTGACATATTATTATTGTTTTGAAAAATAGCTTTCCCATTTAATTAATTGTTAAAGCGAGCAAGCTAGATCTTGTTTCCCTTCACATGTACAGATGTAGCCTTATACATTATTTAAGCACAAAGCTAGGATTATGGACTTGGATTTCTCTTTTACGTCTTAGTTTTCCACTTTCTCCCAGGATCCCTGGCCCCTTCTTTTCTTACTTTTCTTCCTGTTGGATCAGATCTTGTGCTTAGTTCCATTTGATGTGATTTTTTTTTAAACCACTAAATATGGTTTGTTAAATCTCAAAAGTCGAATTCCTTCACAATCCACTTCCATTGATTTCTTTTCCTCCTTCCCTTCCATATTTCCTTACTTAGAAAGGCAAATCCCATAGTTCAAAGCTGACATCACTTTCCTTTTAGTCTTCTTGGAGAAGCTTATTGTTTTAAATTTGGTAGTAGATCCAACTGTGTAGAAGTCTACACAGTGTAGAAGTCATATTTTTGAAATATCAAAGTTGTTGGTTTTTTTTTAATGAAAGTTAAAAATTGTCCACAGGTTTAGAGAAAGTCACAAGACAGATTCTATAGGGGGCCTGTGTTAATCTGGGTAGAAGCACCCATAAAATCTTCTGTTTTCCTTTCAGTGAAGACACAGGGGTAATTTTAGTTGGTGGTGTCAGACACTGGCCATGTATATGCATGTGAAAGAACAGAATAGGAATACAGGTAAGATTTGTGTTCTGAGTGCTTATTCACCTGCAAACACTAAGGGGAAAAAAAATGCATGCCAGGATCCCTCTCTCCAGAGTTATTTTTATAAATGCTGATGAACACCTACTACAGTATACTTGCTTGATAGAGGTATATTTTATTTCTTTCCAGGTAACATAAAACTGAATTCATTAGCTCATATGTAACCAACACTAAGTCATTGCCTAGTGCAACTCTGACTAAAATCTCCTAAGCACTTTACATGGTTTACTAATTGAATTTGCTTCTATCCTCTTTGGTCAACTTAACCATAACTTTTTACATAATTCTTTATTTTATTTATTTATTTTTGGGTCCGGTTGTGGGGCCTGAACTCTGGGCCTGGGCACTGTCCCTCAGCTCTTCAGCTCAAGGCTAGCGCTCTACCACTTGAGCCACAGCGCCACTTCCGGCTTTTTTCTTTTTGCTTATGTGGTGCTGAGGAATCAAACCCAGGGCCTCATGCATGCAAGGCAAGCGCTCTACCACTGAGCCACCTTCCCAGCCCTTTTTACACATTTCTATGTTAAAATTCTTTCCAATGGACTTAGTTCTATGTTCCAGTATGATGCCCAGTGGCAGGTCATTCACACCCATCTCCAGGCATTCCTTAGAGTTGAAACAGCCAATCAGCAGTTTTAATGGTTATTTTGAAGAGCAGTCATAGGCCAGCAGTCTTCATCTCCTTAGACCTGCCTACTTTGAGCTAGCATAGACTCATTAGCAGTTCTCTTTGGGGTAAGAGTTTCCACCAATAGCGTTTCCCTGGCTTGTACTTTATCATGCCATGAAAGATTTTATGCAGTGCTTTGCTTATGCCCTGACACTTGTGAACAGATGTTGGAATGATTAGCTTAAATGAAGAGAAAAAACCAACAACAACGTACAGCTAGATCCATCTCCGAATGAAACAATTTTCACATTGCTTTTCATTTTGTCTCATTATGTTTTCTGTAAACAAGGCTTTCACTGCAGATATTAATTGATGGTAGGTCAACAGGTGCTGAGGGTCTGGTCACAGGGGTCTAGGAAGGAAGAAGCAAGGCAGAAAGGGTCTTTTCTTTTGTGTCAGCTGGTGTCTAGTTGGGTCAGAATTAGGTAACAATGTAAGTATGTAATTAAGTGCCCAATTATGTAGAGCAGATTATGTGCTAAAAATCAGGAAATGACCTTCACAACAATTCTTATGTCTTGAATGGGTTACCTATTTCTTGCAATTCTCTTCCTTTCTCCAAGGCTGTTTACCACCAGTGAGCTCTTTCTGCTTTCATGAAGCATTCATTATAGCTACCATTTTGTGAGCCTCTTGTCTATGTTAGGAGACTGGTGGGCTCAAAACTTTACAGATATTAATTCATTCTTACCATGCACCTCTCAGTAGATACTCCACTTTTCTTAATTGTGTGGATGAAGAAACCCAGTTGGGGAGTCGTGGTTAATTCCTTCCTCCTTTTTGATCTGTTGGGCCTGTGGTGGTGTTGCATTCTGGGAAGAGAACCTAAATTTTCTTCTTGGCTTCTTTTTACCTATTTCCTTGGGTAAGTTGCGGGGCAGGTTGCTTAAACTTTCAGATCTTCTTGGTTAAAACAGGACAGGTTTTAAAGAATTTAGATGTTTTCTCTGCAACAGGTAGTAGATTGGTGAGCACTGTGGTCTCCTGAAAATTAATAAGAATATTGTCACATTCTCCATCTAAAGAAACCTGTAGAGTTTTTATGGAGAGGGCACATTTTTGTCCTTGTAAGGGTTTAAAGCCTAGTACCAAGGGTATTATGAGTCTTTTGTGGTATATTTCTTGAATGGATGGATGGAAGTGTAGATGAGGAAAAGATCAGAAGTTGAAGCAGTGTCATTTTCCAATTGAGATATTCTTATCTCACCCATCCTGTTGTTAATTGAAACAATCTTTTTTCTTAGTCGTACTTCATACTGTTTTTCTGCGAGTAATGGTCAGTGTCTGACTTATTTTCTTTTGAAAACACGAAGCAAGCTGTCTCTTCCTATCCTGGAGATTTTAACAGTATAAACTCACTGCATCATTAGCCCTGCCTTGTATTCCAGACAGTATTAAAGGACACCGTAACAGCTCAGTGTCAGCACCAACAAAGAGCTATGTAATTTTACCTCGTATTAATACAGGGTTGCATAGAAGCTACTATCATTAGATGACACTCTATACAAATGGACCCTGAGACCAAGAACTGGTACAATTATTTATTTTGCATTTATTTATTCATTCGGAGGCTGAGAACACTGACAGACACTAGGAAATGTCTACCTATCAATTTATAGAAATTGAATGACGAACCAGTTTTAGGGTAAAGTAGCTTTTTTATTGACACTATTTTTATTTATTTAAATTCTCACTTTCATAGCTTAACTACATTTCCTACACCCACTTACACGATTGAAATTAGAGGCTGTTTTGCTCATAAAAGCTACTTCAAAACAAAGAAATTAGTATTTATTCTGAAAGGGTCAGATCGCAAATGGAGGTTTGAGAGCAGCCTCAGGAACATTCAAATTATGTGTCCTTAATACTTTATTTGGTTTTGTATTTGGATTGGGCATTTGATATAAAATCTCTTCTTCCTTTTTTAGCACTTGAGCCTTTTGAATCTCTTTTCTAGTTGGGTTGGAATAGTTCTATTTGGGTTCTGTTGACAGTGAGTGATTTCATCTTGGTTTATGTTGGGAGAGTTCTAGAAGGTTATTGCTCTTATTTTTTTTTGTCTCTGTGTAATTGCATTTATAGGTGCTATTGTTGTGCATCTACTATATTTCTCATGCACTATATAATACATTTCCCATTAATTTGTACTTTGTAGTCACAAAAGAATTAGTTTGGTCTTAACTCTTGAAATTTGTCATTGATATTTTTATTTTCAGTCTAAAACATAAAATCTATCCCCAGATATTAAGGCTTTCTTTAGAGATCAGTGTCAAGTTTTCTTAAATCAGTGACCTTTCTTTTTCTTTCTTTTTAATTTTGTTTTTTGTATTGGTCCTAAGGCTTGAACTTAGTGTTTGGGGGCTCTCCTTGAGCTTTTTGCTCAAGGCTAGTGCACTACCATTTGAGCCACAGCTTCACTGCCAGCTTTTTGGTGCTTAATTGGACTTAAGAGTCTCATGGACTTTTCTGTCTGGGTTGGCATTGAACCGTGATTCTCAGATGTCAGCCTAGTTAGAAGTACAAACATGAGCCATTCATATCTGATTATATCAGTGATTTTTTAGCTTTGATTTGTCAATTTTTTGTGTCTCTGTTAATCGCATCTTTTATTCCTAAAAGAAAAGTAAACTTAATCTGTATTTACTTAAAAATATTCTCCTGCTAAATATTAATTATTTTGAAAAGACTAAAGCAAATCATAAAGAAATTTAGTATTTGGGATCTCTATATATCTATATATAAATAGCCATATATTGCTTACTTGTGTGTACATATTTATGAAATATGTAGATACACAAAAATATTTGATGATCTTTAAGAAACTTATGACTATAAAATGAGCTAAAAAAGTTTTCAAAAATATTCTTGTTGGGTAAAAGGATTCTGTTTCTGTGAAAATTAAATTTACTGAAATTTACACACAGTCCAGAGATTTTTATGGCTGCTTTAAACCTGGACATAATCAGATACATCTGCTGTGGACAACAGTGACAATGTAAAAATGATCACGTTTTTGTTCTAGAGCCTTGTTCTTATGAGGCAAATGGGAATGTGTGGAGATTATCTAGTTTAAGGATCATGGGTGAAATTTATTGTAGTGGCCTGGATCACAGCTGCTCTTTACCAAGCGGTTGTTGTATTACTACATTATTAGTAGAGGGAGACGTTTGTCCCTTGTCTTCCATGCACCAATCAGTAACACTGTACTTGGTACAGAGTAGTAGAATAGGAAACAAAATAAGCCCACTACTAAATGCCTATGGCATTGCTACAAATGCCTTTTAGCTCTTGGTGTAAAGTTGTTCTAGAGTTGAATTTTGCCTTCAAGGAACTTTCTTGGTGTCCATTTGATTTCTGTCACCCCTCCTTCCCTCACTCCCAGTGTGTCTTTACTAATTCCAAATCTGTATGTATCCCTTCACATTACCACAGTGTGTGTGTGTGTGTGTGTGTGTGTGTGTGTGTGTGTGTGTGTGTGTGTGTGTGCTTACCAATATTAGGGCTTGAACTTAGGGTCTGGACACTTCCCTTAAAGTTTTGTTCAAGGTGAGTGCTCTACCACTTCAACCACAGCTCCACTTCCAGCCGTTGGGTGCCTTATTGGTGATTGGAGTCTCATGCCCCTTTCTTGCCTGGGCTTGCTTCAAACCTCTATCATCAGATCTCAGACTCACAATTAGCTAGGATTAATGGATAGGTACTTGGCCCACAGTATAAATGTTGCTTATCTGCTCAATGGGAGATTGCAAGGATGGTCTCCAATAGGAATTTTGAGGTCATCTATAAAAGGAAGAAGAGATTGAATCATAATAAAAACAACAAAAACAGTGACCAACACTGAGAATGCCTGGTCTGAGACTGCCCTTTGGTTCTATTTGAAGGAATTGTACTACAAATGACAGGTCATTGCCCTGTGCTACGTAATAGGGGTTAAGATAAGTCATGGGCAACTATGGAGATCTAAATGGCTTACTTCAATACACTTACATGTTCTTTTTCATACTCTTTGGCTCCTCACACCACCTGCTTTTTCCAGCTAGTCCAAGATGTGTCCCTCTAAATAAGAGCTGCCATTTCTTGAGCCAGACACTGTGCTAGAGGGGATGGGTATAGATACTTCAAGATGCAGGCCTTCTGGCACCTTCTCTTGGATTTGCCATGTGATTGCATTGGCCCAAAGGGCTAAGAATGGAAGTGCAGCTTATGCTTGAGTGAATGGATTGTAACTGAAATAAACAACTGAATGAGTAGTAATGAAAATAAATAGCTCTTTTAGGAACCTTGAGAGAAACCTCTTTTCCATTGAGGATCAAAAATATTTACCATTGAGGATTATTTTAGAATTGTTTTGAGTATTTGTTGCTTGTCAGGAATAATGTGCTTTTGAGGTAAATTCTCCCACCTAAAAATGAGGAATATTTGTGTAGATTTAAGTGTTTTACAAGTTTATCAGTTCTAGTTTGTGTGTATCTTCAGTGTTATTATATGAGCCCGACTAGATAACATGCAGATGAAAAAAACAGGTGTACATTTTTTTTCTGAAGACAAGATTATAGATGTTTATTTACAGTTTTGAGTTTGTTTCAAGATGTGAAGAAGCTGACCACACTGTTTGAAGAATTGTTAAGAACATGGATTCTAGAGTTAGCTAGACTTGAATTATGGTTTGGTCTCTTTAACAAACCAGAAAAACATGTTATGATAATAAAAATAAAGTGTGCCTCTCTGTCCCTATAGCTTAGGATAAAGAATGAAGCCCATCTTAGTTGGTCATAATGGGTAGTTACTCTGTGTGTGTGTGTGTGTGTGTGTGTGTGTGTGTGTGTATCCCTGTGTGTGTTTGTCTGTGTCTGTGCAGGTACTGGGGCTTGAACTCAGGTCCTATCCCAGGAGAAGAGAGTCTTAGAGAGTTTTCTTGCCAGAAAGATTACTGGCTTTGAACTGCAATCCTCAGATTTTTGGCTTCCGAGTAGCTAGGATTAGATTAGAGATGTGACTAACTGGTGCCTAATTTAAAGTTATTGTTGCAGTAAGCATTCCCAAACATCTCAGGATATCTGGTTTTTCTTTTTGTTTCCACTACGAGGGCTTGAACTCAGGGCTTACATGCTATCTCTGTGCTTCTTTTGCTCAAAGCTAGTGCTCTCACACTTGAGCCACAGTGCCACTTCTGGATTTTTCTGACTAATTTTATTGAAGATAAGATTTTTATAGACTTTCCTGCTGGGTCTGACTTTGAACCATGACCTTCAGATCTCAACCTCCTGAGTAGCTAGGAATACAGGTCAGAGCTACTAGCACCCAGTGATAACTAGTTCTTGGAATGGTAACTGAACCTTCCATGCTTGACATTCTTTCTTTCAATAGTTTTCCCTTGGTTGCTCTAGCCCTGCAAAGTTTGTAGCATGGGACTTAATGAATCATGGGGTCAACACAATGCCATCAAGCTAGGACAGAGTTAGCAAAGGAGCCTGTGTTATGATAAGGCCTCCAATTTAATGCACAATTTCTAAAAACCAACCAGCATTTAACCGGCCTTATCCTTGCTAAGATAAAATCTCTGTGTAGTTGCTTTGCAGTTTTAGTAATTGTGCAGGGTAATTGCCATTATTTCCACTAAGTATCAGCCTTACCATTGCTTTGGTTTACCATGGGTCTTTGACCTTCTTTCCTTAGCTGGGGTATGGCCTGTCCAGTTCAATGCAAGTGTCTGCTTTGTGCAGTGTTCACCCTGGCAAGTTCACTGAGTAAGGAACAGAGCAATGGCTCTCCCTGTCTAAATCATAGTCCATCAGTGAGTACTATAGAGCTTTCTTCTATCTTAGTTCTAGTCTGTCTGTCTTATCTCATTCTTGTTAAGCTGTGCCTCCTTAGATAAGAGCTTCTATTTAACGGACACTTATGATCAGCCAGACACTGACAGTGTGGGGTGTAGGCTTGGATTTGCTTACATGAGGATGGTGGCAGTGTCCAAAGAAGGCTTCTTGAAGTTCAGGCTTGGAAATCTCACTGTATCATCTCGATTACATTGTTTTGGCCAAAACAAGATACCTGGCTAAACACAAAGTCAGTGAGAGATGGGACCAGTCAGTGACATATGAGTAGGGAGAGAATTCTCATGTCCATGTTGCAAACAGTTTATCAAAAACTTAGGAAATGATGACTGTCTTTCCTACTTGCTTTTTTTTTTTTCTGTTTTGGTCGGTCATGAGGCTTGAACTCTGGGCCTGGGTGCTGTCCCTCAGCTCTTCAGCTCAAGGCGAGCGCTCTACCACTTAACCACAGCACCACTTCTCACTTTTTGGTGGTTTATTGGAGATAAGAGTCTCAAGGATATTCCTGCTCAGGCCGGCTTTGAACCACAATCCTCAGATCTCAGCTTCCTGAGTAGGTAGGATTTCAAGCGTGAGCCACTGGTGCCCAACCTTACTTGCTTTTTATTTTGAGTAGATACTTGTCAAACACAGAATAAGTGGTAAAACACCTATTGTATTAGGATTGTCACTTTTAAAGGACTGTTTTCTTCTGCAAGATCAACTTTATGTCTAAGTAGTTAATGATCTAACATGTTAGTGAAATTAACCTAATTTTCAAACAGGTGTGATGACCCAGGAAGAGAAAAGTTAGGCTTCGGATAATAACATGCTTAGAATCAGAATGATCCTTAACTTCTTGGGAGTTCAGTTTCTTCTTACCTCCTTCTCAGGAGCTGTCTTTTTCTCCAAATGTAGTAGCTAAGATGAAGAGGTTAGTCCTGTCCAAACTCAGAAGATATTAAGTGCCGTCATAAAGATTCCAGCCCAGTTCTGAAACCGGTATACTCCGCCTGGGAGATTCAGATCAAGTAGAGTATTTAAAAAAAAATGTCTACCCACTGAAATTCTCCTCATTCTTCCTATATACAAATATGCTTAAGTTCTTAAAATCTCTTTTTAAAAAAATAATTATCAAGGTGTTGTACAGAGGGTTTACCATTTCATAAGGCAGATAATTACTGCGATTCTTTTTGGAGAAAGATTGAATTGTTAACACTTTTGTGAGTGTGTGCACTTGCGCTTGTGTGCTTGTTTTGGCATAAGAGTGCTAAAGCTACTTGTACTTCAGCAAATTCTTTGCATGTATTCCAGTGGGGAAGATTTTTTTTTTTCCTGGATACTTTTACCATAGTATGTAGTTTTACAACACAAACTGAATAAATCCTTATGTTGACTTTTCTGACCTATTTGTGGCTGTAGCTTAGTTTTGCTGCTGCATTGGTCCTTATAGTCACTGTAGTTTCTGGAATGCTATCCGCTGGCTCCCAGGTAGTTGAAAGCCTTTTCAAAAACTCTGGAGACATACTTAAAAAAACAACAACAACACATTTTTGTCACAGAACTAGGGTTTGAACTCAGGACCTCACACTGTTTAGAAGGAAGTACTGTATACTATAGCACTCTGTGATACATCCAGCCCTTAAAGTCTTATTAAAAGACTATAGCTAAATATATGGTGTTTCCATTTAATAATAGTAACATAAGGCTGAGAAGTTAGTACTTCAAGTACAACCCACAGCAAAACACTCTCCTGTTTCAGTTGTCAACTGAAGGCTACAGATTGTATCTACTATTCCTGTGTTGTTTCTAAAAGGGTTTTTACTTTGACACAGTTAAACAGAACCCAGAATTCCTGTGGAGAAATAAAACTGGTTTAAGGACTCAAAAGATACAGAAACATCAGCCAAATCCTGGAAATGGTGGTGAAATTAGTTGCTATGAGAATAGCATTCAGGACTTCAGCAAAGTGTAGAGGAAAATGCCTCTGCCACTTTTGTGGAATGGTAGAAAAAATAATAGCTGTTTTTAATGAACATTGCAAGCCTTGTTAAAGTGTACACCTTTCATACAAAACCTCCTAGATGAACTGTGGTGGAAAATAGCAGTTTGTGATCACTTTGAATGATGTATGATTAGCTTGATTAGCACTATAGTTACTAAGCAGATACCCAATTCTTTGTTTTAAAAGAGAACTTGATATATTTTTTTTAAACTGCAACTGCCAGTTGCTTAAGTTCTACTGCTTTTCCTTCTTGCTTGAGATTCTCTATCTAAAATGCAGCACGTTTAAAAAGTATCTCAAATTAAAAAAAATCAAAATAAATATGGAACCCATCATCTATCAGAAAGGTCATATTTAACTTTCCTTCTAAGGTAGATTAGATATTTCCTACTTTGCTTTCTAGACTTGCTCCATACTCTTGAAAGCTCAGCATGGTAGATATTTTTTACTATTTGGAGTCTAAGGATTTTAATGACCTGCTCACAGTTAGGAGATATTGTGAGGGCAGGAAGACAAGGAATAGTTATAGGGAATGTGTTAAGAAGAGTTAATGACATATTCCTATTTTTGGCAAATAGATTAGCATGCTTCCTCCATTCTGCATGTAGAGCTACTTTTTCTAAAACACAGAGCCAATTAAACCTACTTCTAGTTAAAAAGCTTGCTGTTTCTACCTCTTTCCAGAGAGCAAAATCTCAAACTTTTAGGCACCGTTTTCCCTAAATTGGTCTTAGTCATTCTTCTGGGGTTATCTTCACTACTATTATTACTCAAAAATCTCTCCCTTTTCTGGGTTGTTAACGTGCTCTTCCTTCTATGTTGAATGTTCTGTGAAGTTTTCTTTGCTTCCACCATTGGTGACCTGAGCTCAACTATTCTCACTTGGTATCTTGGGATAATGGCCTCTGGAAAGGTTAGCTCCTCCTCTCCTTTCTTAGTCTGTCTTCCCTTGGTCATGCTGCCCGTAAGAAGTTTCCTGCCTTAAGAAGTGTTCATCTTCCTGTCTGCTTCTCTAGGGTGCAGCTTTTCCTTCCTTGGGCCTCTAGGCTAACGAAAGCCTGACATTTAGTAGGCTTGTCTATTTATTGAGTAAGTCAATGAATGAGTTGCCCTCATAGTTAGAGCAGGCAACAAATGAGCTTTTCATGGAATTTGTGTCAACTGGGAAAGGATTGTTGAGAAACAGAGACCATAATGGCCAGGAAGCTAGATAAAAAGTCATTGAACATGTGTCTTTTCAGTTAGTTTCTAGAAATGAATGAATGAATGCTGATACTTGATGGCTTTTTTATTTTATTTTTATGAAGCTCTCCTGTGGCAAACTGTTTCTCCTTTGAAAGTTTCCAGAGGCATTTCTTTTTTCCTTACCAAGGGAATATTACCTTGGAAATTTTGATTTTAAAAAAAATCCAATCTAAACCTTAGTTTTTGAACTTGTAAAATAGAAATGATGTCTTTGCTAATAGCATATTTGAAAGGAGACAAAACAGGAGTATTATTTAATCTACAAATAGTTTGTGATGATGAATAACTCTGTTTATTATACTTGCTAGAAACCAGCTTGTGCTTTTAAAGAATGCTACTTTGGCTGACAAACTAAACATGCCTATATTTTACTTAGCATCCACATAAAATGATTAACTGAATCTTGAGGTTCAAGTTGAACAAAGTGCCTTTCAGATTCACCTATACATCTACCTCAGAGTATACTGGGACAATCATGATAGAATTTACCTTTTTACATTAAGGTCAATTGGCCTTTTTATGTCTGTACATTTGGGCACAAATCTTGGGATGGTGAACCTTGTGGTTATGAAACAGTTTTAGAAGTGTAATGAGCTGTACTGTGATTCTACAGAGATAATTTTATTAGCAAGTTTTCTATGAGATGTATTTACTGCTTGAACAACGCTACACACAATCTTTAGATTGTGGCATATATAACTCTTAACTTGGAAACTCTTGATTTACCAGACTCCTTTGGATTAAAGTAGCTTCCTTGGCTGAATATGCTTTTAATATTGATGTGAGCTATCTTTGATAATAACAAGCAATAATAGCAATTGAACCTTTATTAAGTATTTGTACTAGCCACAGTGCTAATTGCTTTGTGTGTAATGTTAGATGCAGTCTCACTATAGTCTCACTTCATTTTGTTTCGCTTTTGTGCTGATACTGCCGTTCGAACTCAGGACCTGGGCACTGTCCTTTAGTTTTTTTCTGATCAAAACTGGTGCTTTACATTAGAGCCACAGTTTCACTTCTACTTAATTGATAATAAGAGTCTCACAAACTTTCCGTCTGGATCCTTAGCTCTCAGCCTTCTGAGTGGTAGAATTGAAGTTGTAAGCTACTAGCCTGGCAGTACTTTCATAATGACTGATTTTAGGCAAGAAACTAAGGCAGTATGGAAAGAAATAACCTACTCCAAGGTCCTCAGCCACAATGTACAGAAAGGGACTTTTTGTGGTGATTTCACGTCTCCGATGTTTTACCATTTCAGGTCCAGGTATTTTGCAAGTCACTTTCTCTGAGAAAATACATTGTGTAGCCATTTCATTTTGCTTTCACTTTTCTTATGACATAAAGACAGAAAAGAACGTTAGACAGGGACTTTTTAAAATAATAGAAACAGCTATGCTCTTCAACTTGCTCTCTTTGGTATAAAGCAGCAGTCACATGCCAAGCTGTGCTGGGTGGTGTGTCTGGTCAGTCCTGGGCATGTTTCTACAGCCCTTAATTGCTAAAAGTATGCTACACCTCTTCTTAATTGTCTTAAACGTAAAGGCTGTGCTACAGATGACCTAGAAAATGTAACACAAAATGTAAATGGAACTTTCCAGCAGAGACCACTCAAAACCTCAACTCTCCATTTAAGAAAACTTAAATGCTATAAGAAGTCATTCTCCATGGACCCTGGAGACTTAATTTTCTAAGAGGACAGGTTGGTAGTTGTTACAACTTCAATGTTGTAGGGCACACATAGTCAGTGAAGAGTGGTAAATGAGATGGTTGTTATATAGGAAAGAGGTGAGTGTGTGTGGGGTGGGGTGGGTGGAGAGTTAAGATAAATCTTGCGGGGGGTGCAGAGAGGGAATTCTCCCCAGTTTCTAAAAGTTGCAACAAACTAGAACATCTGAAAAAGTCTAAAGGCCAAGTCGAGCACACCAGTGGGTTAGATTTAGCTTGCAGGAACTGAGTTTGTGACCACTGCCTTAAGACCTGTGAATACCTGGACCTGATGGCACTTGACTAAATGGAAAGTAATTGGTTTATATTTATCCATGTATCTATGTTCATATCTGTCATATCTGTTTGTCTGAATTTATAGTTGGCCTAGTTACCTAATTTCTATTACTGTTGATATCATACTGTATATATTTATTGCAGTCTTCTCAATGACATTTTTATGGATTTTTGACCATCAGAAGGTCTTCTGTTCCCAATAGATTAGTAATCTGCTTTTGAGAGAAATTCTAGTTGTAGAAGTTCCTCAGTTTTGAAAGGTGTTTCTTAGTTTCTAATACAAAATAAATGCAAAACAGTTTTAGGTATTGCCTCCTTTTCAACCTTTTATTGAAATAATTGCTTTTTTTACTATATATGAGTTATTAGAATGAGTAAGAGCTGTAGCTATCTAATTTGCTATCCTATTACCTGACTACACAGTTGTTAGAGAGTTAAATCTATGCAGGGAAGGGAAACACATTTGTGAGCTTATGGTTATAGTTGGCAGTTTTTGCAAAAGCAAGAGCTGCTTTTAGGTGATACTTCAACTTTTTATTGAAATATTGGCTACTTCTACTTCTTGACTGGTAGGTAGTGTGGCTGCTGACCGAGATAAAGTAAATTGCTTGCAAACTTTAGAACATTAATTTGGAAGTCCTAGAGCACAGAGACAGATTTTCTTCCTCATTTTCTGCAGCTAAAACTAAATACTTTTATCACCTTCTCCCATTTTAGTAGGTACTTTTTAGTAAGCTTTCCTTGCCATAAAAATGGCCTGTAATTTTCTTTTTTATGCCATGTGGTTGTGGTATGTATTTGTTTCTGCATAGTTGGTGGTAAGGGCGCTGTGTCTTGTAGCAGTGGGTGTATTGTTTTATTTCTTCCGGGGAAATGAAACATTCTGGGAAAAGATAGTAATTTGCATGGGTACAGATCATTTTAGATTCTCTTTTTAAGAGAGCACAAGCCATTTTTTGAACCCCTCTATGTGCATGCCACTGGGTGCTTGAGTGTTCTAAGTGCTCTGTGGCAAGATTGTCTTTTAAGGTCCTTAGGAAACTAGTCATTAACCAGGTGTAGAGCAAAAGGATGGATCTTGAACACTCATTCAATCGTGAGTGAATGAGCAAGAGGGCAGATTTATCTTTTAATGTTTAAAAAAAGGTTGTGCCAGTCTTGAGGCTTGAACTCAGGGCCTGGAAGTTGTCTCTCAGCTCTTCTGCTCAAGGATTGTGCTCTCCCACTTAACCCACAGTTCTACTTCTGGCCAAAAAGGTAGTCTTATTGGAGCTTATAGCATAACTAAGGCATAGATAGTAGTCAAATGCTTATGCAAACAAGCATATGCATTAATTACTATGGATAGTGCTCTAAAGGGTTGGTACAGTGAATGAAAGATTTAGGGCCCAAGTCAAGGGAAGTTAGGAATGGCTATTGATAACAAGGAGCTCAAGTTGATGTTCTAGCAAAAGATCTGTTTGTATCCAAAATCTATCTTAAACTACTCTGCAGCTCTCTGCCTCCTGAAATAAAAATGGAAAGCATACCCAAGGATGTTTCTACTCTGCATCTCCTGTCTGTTTGGGAGACATTAAGTCACACCTTTGTGGCTGTAAACGAGACATTGTTGGGTCTCCTTCCTAGGAGCTGTTCTCCTTGGGTCTGACCAAGTGATCCTCCTGTGATCTTGAACTCTGCCTACCAAACCCACCAGGCACTGTATTCCCAGCCAAGGTTGGAAGCTCACACAGAGTTCCCTTCCAGGCTTTCTTTGCCCCTTAACAAACTGCTGTGAAGATTACATCAGTGGCTAGTTTACGACGCTGCCATCTCTATGGGGCTTTGCTGTCTGCCTGGGCCCAACCATGCAGCACGCGATACTTTCACAGCTTTCCTCACAAATGATCACTCAGGCTTAGTGACAAAGTCTGCTCACTTCCACACACAGGGCCAAACAGTCCCTTTTCATACTTCCCTGCTCATGTGAAAGGACAAGGGACAGAGCTCGGGACGGGTGGATGGGGAGGTGGGGTTAGTACACAGGTGTGCAAGGAGTATTTGTTCAGGTCTTCCTGGAAATGACTTGGGGTTTTACCAGTCCATTCATTTCCTTATTTCTGATGAATGAATAAGCAAGTGACTCACAATGAGTTGCTAGTTAGGAGCTTGCCGCATGTTCGTACTCGTTCTGCTCTCTTAAACCAGAAGGGAAAAGTGGTCCTGGGTGTTGTTTTAGGCTTAATTTGTCCACTCTTTCGAGATCTTAATATTTTTCCCCTAAGGAAGCATGCTTTTATAAAAAGTTTTTTTTTTTTTTTTTTTTTGGTACCAGGTGCTGGTGGCTGAGATCAGGAGGCTGAGATCTAAGGATTGTGCTTTGAAGTCAGTCCCTGGCAGGAAAATTTATGAGACTCTTATCTCTAATTAACTACCCAAAAGCCAGAAATGGAGCAGTGGCTCAAAGCAGCGGAGTGCTGGCCTTAAGCAAAAAAGCCCAGAAACAGCACTCAGACCCAGAGTTCAAGCACCAGGATTGGCACAAAAAACACAAACAAAAAAGTTTTTTGAAAGTACCACGTTAGAATGTCTTTTACTTGCTGTGTGTTAACTAGCTTTCTGGCCATCAAATATCTGACTACTGACAGAAGGAAGGATTTATTATGCTTACAGTTTCAGAGGGCTTAAACCAGGTTGCCTGGCACCATGCACATGGGTTGAACTTTTGTCAGGAGGAACATGTGTGGACTGTGGCACCTCATGGCAGACAGGAAGAAGAGACAGAGAGAGACAGACACAGAGACAGAGACAGATGCACACACAAATAGACAAGAGAGGAACAGGAAACAGACAAGGGCATGATACCCCCAGGGTCCTTCCCTCAGTACCTACTTCTTCTAGAAAGCCCTACCTGCTAAAGTGCCTGCCACCTCCCAAATTAGTACCATAAGTGTGACACTGTCTTTTCAATATATAAGCTCATAAGGAGCATTTCACTTTCAAATGGTAACAATGGTCACATAAGATAAAATTGGTATAAAACTTGGCAGACATAAGAATTTCTGTTAGGAAGCTATAATGAGGCTGTCATTTTATATAGTAGATATTAATGATAATCATATTCCAAATTTATGGATACTAACCATACCCTGGGTACAAGTTTGGGATTTGGTGTCGGTAATCATCATCATTTAATCTTCACAATAGCTCTAGGAGGAAAGTTCTAATATATTGATTTCATACACAGGAAAGATGAGATTACATTAGTTTATTATGAAGGGATTGGTCCAATGACAGGACAGGCCATCTGTCCTGGCAGGCAATGTTTGGATGTGCATCCAAAAGAAAGCATGGTTTTGTTTCCTATCTCTAGTTCTTTGTCCTGGAAAAAGGACTCACGATGGAGTATAATTTTCTAATCTGACAACATGTTCCCTTGGATAGAGATGAATTTAGAAGAGGAATGGTGATTTGTTTATGAATGTTCATAGCAGTTTCATTTGTAGTAACTCCAACTTGGAAACAAGACAGATGTACTTTGAGAAGCAAATGGATGAATAGATAGTGGTATGACCATGTAATGGACTAATAATTCAGCAATAAAATGTAATGCATGCTACCACTGGTGAATCTCAAAATAGCAGACTGAGTGAAAGAATCCGGAGCTAAAAAGGTGCCTTGTATGTAAAATTCTAGAAGATGCAATTTATTTGCCAGTAACTGAAAGCTGATTCATGATTGGTTAGGTGGTTTGGCGTGAGTGGTGATATGGTAAGGATAGGAGCATGAAGACAAATCACGGGGGATAAATAGTTCACTAACTTAATTTTGAGCTGGTTGCATGAGTGCAAATTATATCCAACTTATCAAAGTGTATAGTGTAATGATTTGCAGTTTACTGTATGTCAATTATACCTCCATAAACCTGATGAAATATATATGCAATAAGAGAGAGCAAATAGAATGATGTATATCTATGTGCAGATCATAAAAAGAGAAATTTGTATAGTGGGAGCTTCATTATCAGAGTGGCCTCTGAACCACGGAGATCAGAGAGACTTATTAAACATTCTGTAAGCTGCTCTAAGAGAATAAGGCATGGGCTCACCTGTGCCTGCCAGGGGACCCATTAGGAAAGAGTTGAATTGGTCTTTGACTTCCTTAGGTGTGGGGAAATGTTGCCATTTGAGTGCATCTTTTGGACCAGCGATGACATATATCAAATGTGTGGTATAAGCATGGAGATCAGAATGATCCATAGTTTGGAGTAGTACACTTTTACTGGATTGTCCTTTTCTGCATTTGAAGTAGGTTTTTTTTCTTTTTTTGGTCAGTTGTGGGGCTTGACTTGGTCTGGGCACTGTCCCTCAGCTCTTCAGCTCAAGGCTAGCACTTTACCGCTTGAGCCACAATGCTACTTCTGGTTTTCTGATTGGTTTATTGGAGATAAAAGTCTCATAGACTTTCCTGCCCAGGCTGGCTTTGAACCCCAATCCACAGATCTCAGTCTCCTGAGTATCTAAAGATTACAGGCGTGAGCCACCAACACCCAGCTTGAAGGGGGTTTTTGCTACTGTGCAGGAATTAGATGACCAAGAATAAGCCAAGTCAAATCACAAGTAAAACCATGTACGTACTTGCATCACTTGGAAGGTGAACAAATCAGGTAGGAAAGGGATGGAAAGCCTACTAACAAGTTGGGTTTCCTCCATATTTTGGGGTGTGAACAGTCAATAGACAAGCATAATGGTGAGGAATAGGAATGAGAGGGGAGGGGGGAGGGTTAGTTTTTTGCTATTTGACCTTCTGGATGTTCTGGTCTGGATGATTCTTTGTTGTCCAGACCTGACCTTTGGGTTGTGGGCTATTTACCAGCATCCCTAGCCTCTACCCACTAGATGCCCATTATTTACTCACCACTGTCTGTACGACTACTGAAAATATCGCCTGCCACATGTTCCCTGGGGTGGCCACTGAGGAGTATGGTCCAGCAGTTAAAGCAATCATTGTAAGGATGAGATATTCTTTTACAGCAAGTGCAGCACTTATTTATAATAATGTAATGAACTACTTTCCTTGTGTAGGTTTAGCGGAAGTGGTGAAGTTCAGAGCATTGACCTGGAGGCCACTTAGATGCTGTGAGGCCTTTGGCCAATAACCCGTTTGTACTCTAATCCCCTTATCTCTAAAATGGGGACAGGAATAGTACCAACCCCGTTGCTGTGAGCAATAAATAAGTTAAACTCTAACTAATACCTTGAAGTGTTTGCTTGAAGAAAACAGCATGCTCTTCTCTTTTTATTTAAGAGACTTTGAAAGCAACCTATGTTAGAGAAAGGAGTCAGATTTCCTGCCTCCAGCTCTCTCTCAAGTTGATTTTAAAGTGGCCATCTCTTGAAAAGACCTGTTAAAAAATAATTCTGAAATGAGCGTATTGAAAGATAAATGTGGAAAATGGTACTTTGGCCCTGAGCTGATTCTTTTTCCTTGGGCCCAGGGAAAGCTCCTCTTGTTATTATGTAAGAGTGTAGTCTCCTTGAGCCAAACAAAATGATACGGAGGGCATGAAGTGGCTGCTACTGAAGTGTGTGGCAGAGAGTCTCCCGAAAGTGACATGGCTCAAGGGAGCTCTTCCTGACTCAGCACAGAGTGCAGACCATACACCAGCCCAGAACCCCAGACACAGAGGCATTCCCCAGAAGGGCTCAGAGATAACTGAGCTCTAGCAGGATCTTTCAATCACCCTTGCAACCTTGGGTGATGGCGCTTGGTTGTGACCGTTTCCCACCCCATGTCTTCAGCTGTGTTGACATCACAGTTGTTTTAGATGCTGTGTGTGTGGTTCCAGTCAGGCTTCAGCCAATGAAAATCTCCCCTACTGTCCTGACGAGATGTGGCCAAGTGCTGGATGCAGAAGCTTAGCAAAGTAAGCGTGAGAGCTAGCCTCAGGGACACATCCCTATTGCAAAGCAGGATCTCCAGTAGTGCAACAATCCAGGTTTGTCTCCCAAATCCCTAAGGTTCTACATACACAAAGGAGGTGCCTTACTGCTGGAGCCCCAGGAAGACTGATCACATTCATTCATTCATTCATTCATTCATTCATTCATTCATTTATGTTTATGTTTGTATGGGAACTGGGGCTTGAACTCCCAGCCTTATGCTCTTGGTTGGCTTTATCCTCTCCAGACTGGCCCTTTACCATTTTAGCCACACCTTCACTTCCAAAGGGTTGTTGGCTAATTGCAGATACTTGTCTCCAGGATTTATCTGCCTGGGATGGCTTTCAACTCAGACCTCAGATTCTTGAGTAGTCAGGATTACAGACGTGAGCCATGGGTGCCTGGCTAGACAGACTGTTTTTAAACTCTTGTGTTGCCTTCATTATAAATAGATGGGCATTCTATAGTCTAAAGAGAGGCTATTTAATAACATTTGTGTCTTGACATTCCCTTCTTTTACTTGCCTAATCTAATGAATCTAATGAACTGTTTTGGAACATCATTTGAAGACTCCTTGGGCCTGCAACTTTGAAGAAGTGAGTAGTATAGAAGGTTTAAAGATTTTTCTTTTCAAAGTAAATCCATTGATTTGCAAGACTCAGAGCTTGTTCTGTGACCTGGTGGCTATCTTTCTGAATATGATGCCAACATCAGCCTGTTTTCTTAAAAATGTTTGCAAGAAATATAGAAGCATTTAACATGTTTGCTGAATTTGCTGGGGTTAAGGCTGAAATGAGACACAAATACAGGTAAGGAATAGTAGATACTAAAAGAAAAGAAAAATGTTTATATATTGACCCATTAACTGAAAAAATGTGCAAAAATTAAAAGAAAATCAGACTAAGGAAGTTAGCCTTCTTATAATTTTTGTGAGCAGTCTTTCTTAAATACTGCAAGTTGGTTGACAAAGGATGAACATCGATCAGATTATGTATTATCAAATGTTTTGTGGAATATTAAGCCCTGAATTCTAGAAAACAGGTTTAATCATACTTGAGAACAATTCTCCTGCTCATATTTAAAGTAGAGAAATGGTATTAGTGGACAAAAGATATTAAGAGAGCTAAGACCCAGCTTTTTTTTTTTTTCTTTTGGCATTACTGAAGTTTGAACTTAGAAACTTGAATTTAGTGTTTGCTAGATAGACACTCTGTCAACTTAAGCTACATACTCAGTCTTTTTTGCTTTTACTTATTTTTCAGTTAGGGTCTCAGCCAGAAAAGCCTGATCCAGGATCTTCCTATTTACACATTCTTCTTAGCTGAGCTGAGAGTTATATGCCACCATGCCCAGCCTCTTACTAGTTTTGATAGGCTCAGGTCTTCCAAATTTTTTGCCTGTGATGTTCTTGAATGGTGATTTTCCCACTCTGCCTTTCAAGTAGCTAGAATTATAATCATGAGCTGCTGTACCCTTCTGACTACCAGCTTTTAATTCTGGCTCATCTGTTAGCCTCATTGACACTTAGAGTAATGTCTCACTCTCTTGCATACCTGCACTTTTCAGGAAGGTTTTAGTACACTAACTAACCCTTTGGCTAAGAGCCAATGGCAAGGCCATATCTGACTTCACAGTGTGGTTCCACTTGATGCCGGGAATATAGAGCAGAAAATAGTAGGCCAGCCACATGGAGAAATAAAGCCAGAAGAGACAGTATATTTTCAGGAGCAATTTAGTGCATGATTGATCTTACTGATGCTGTTAGTGTAGTGTTTATAGCTGACTGGGTTTACCCACAGCAACTGGGCAGCACTGACTGTTTAGGAAAAATCATGAGAGAAAAAGTCATTGATTAGTTGGTAAGTTAACTCTGCACTCTGAAATTAGGAAATCAGACTTGTCAGTGCTAACTTGGAGAGATATTCATAAAATCACATATCTTACTGACCAGGGTTCTTTATCATTTTATCTCCCCTATTCAATCAAGTTCTTTCCTACTTTGGTGAGATTTTGTTTGTTTTGTGCTGGTCTGGGGCTTAAACTCAGGGCAGGGGCATTATCCTTGAGCTATTTTTGCTTAAGATGAATCTGCTACTACTTAAACCATAGCCCTTTGACTTTGTGTGTGTGTGTGTGTGTGTGTGTGTGTGTGTGTATGTGTATGTGTAAGAGAGAGAGAAAGAGAGAGAGAGAGAGAGAGAGAGAATCACAGATGAACCTTATGGACTTTATGGACTTTTCTGCCCAGCATGGTTTTGAACCACACTCTCAGATTTCAGTCTCCTGGGAACCTAAGATTATAGGCATGAGCTACTGGTACCTGATTAAACTAGTGATTAAATTTTTTTTAAAAAACTGGTTTATTCAGCCTTTGATTCTTTCTAGAATTACTGAGGCATAGTTACATATATGATATAAACTGAATTTATAGAAAGTTTCTGACTTAAATGGATGAATTTTAAATTTAACTATTTGAATGGAATTTATTTTATTTTTTGTCATTTATCTATTTATTCATGTATCTTGTGTATGTCAGCCCTGGAGCTTGAACTCAGGGCTGTTCCAGATGTCAGTCTGGAAGGGTAAACCTACTTACAGGCCTCCATGTATAGTTTGATGGCTGGGAATGGCTGTTACACTTTTAAGTGGTTGGAAGAAAAAAAAATCAAAAGAAGAAAAATATTCCATGACATACGAAAATTATATGAAATTCAAATGTCAGTGTTCATAAATAAAGTTTTATTGGAACCCAGCCATGCTCATTCATTTACGTATTGTCTGTCTCCTGGCTGCAATCCGACTACAATGGCAGCGTTAGTAGTTGCAAAACAGACCATATGGCCGATAGAATCTAAAATTGTTTATCTCTGGCTCCTCAAAGGAAAGTTCGTTGTTGCCTAATTTGGAAGCAGATTGGAAGCCATGAATAACAGAAAGAGCACATAGCATTAGGCACCAGGGAGAGCATGCTGTGCCTCAGTTTCCTCAGGTATCACGTTTAGATTATTATGTGTCTGAAGATTGTGATGAGGATAAAATGAGATAATGAAGATAAAGCATGCAGGTAGAGTTCTGCCAGATACGTCACATGCAGTACTTGTGTCTTTTCAGGTTTTCAATATTTCACATTTATTTTCTTGCTCCTGGTCACCTGTTCAAACAGAAGTTAAATAAAAACAAAAACTAGCACAACCCTAACTTTTCCTAAGTCTGGAGGTAGCTGATGGGATATAGGGTTTAATCTCACTCTCCCCTATCTCTTGCATTTATTTAGTTTTTGTTCTCTACTAAATTGGTGTTGTTCAGCCATTGAGGGTAGCAATATGTCTTCGAGTTGAATAGATGGTCTTGGTCTTGGCCTTGAAAAGCTCACTGCACATCCAGCAGTTGGCTACACTTAAGACATGTCTTCCTCCAGTGAATGTGGACTACCTGACTTCTAGAGAGTTTACCCATGTGTTCTTCGTGCCCATTTCCCCCAGTTATCAGTCATGTGGCCATCTCCACCTCCTGAGCTAAGCTGTTGCGATTGCTTGCTACTGCATAGCTATTGGCCAAAAAGAAATAAAAAGCTTCCTCATATGAAATGAGGGTCCATTGGCAAAGTCTTCCTCTGTTTCTTAGCTGAAACAACAAACAGAGACCTCCCTTCTTTCTATCTTAAGTTATACATATTTCCCCCCTCCCCCCCCCCCCGTTTTACTTTCAGAGTTGGCAGCTTTCTAAGAGCACCATTCAAATGAACTGTGCCAGGGATGTGGGGTGTCATGAATGGGGCATTTCGTGTCATCCTGTCCCCACTTTGCTTTTATGCTGTCTCTTTTCCATGTGTTATTAGCCACCTTGTGAAGTTGGACCTTTGCCAATAGCTTGCTTTTGGGCCCTGTGGGTTGCTGTCTGCATCTACTGCTTTTGTATTTGAATGAGTTTGTTTCTACTGTTTGTAGGAAAAAAGAAAAGAAAAGACTTAGGTCTCTAGGATATACTCACATAGGTAAACTGGGGGCAATGCTGATGGTATATGCTCATTAAAATTTAATGCAAATTTTGTGCAAATTGATGATTGACATGCCTATCTGACCTCTTCCTTACTGTTAAAATTTATCTTGTATCTTATTACCTTTCTCTTCCTTTAAACCCATTTTCATGTGATTTACCAGTCCCAGTTTGTTGGCCATGAGTGAACGGAGGGGAGCACTTCAAACCTTTTTTTATTTGGGATTTCTTTTCTTGTGTGTTGCCAGGAGAGTGGAGAACAGAGCTTTAGTTCTTGTTATTGGCTTCTGATGATAGTCTGGAATTATTTTATAGATGGTGTTTGGCTGCCAGCAGGGTGCTTGGGTGTGATTAATTTGTGCAGTTTGCCATTGGATAAATAATATTCATTCCTTGGATCCTTGTTCAGAAGGGATTTGCCAAGTGAACTGGAAAGCATGCCTTTGTAGGAGAGCTTTTGCAGTTTGTGATAATCAATGAACAATCCAGCGGCTGATTTAATTCAAGCCTTACAGAACTAGCTGACTCATTGGCTCTTAATGCTTCTTAACATCATCTGTAGTGTTTTTAATCTTTAGTTTCTTACACATACTCCCGTATTATAGTAGATTCAGTTCAGAATTTAACATCTCCCTGGGGATCTTGTTCTGGGAATTCAAAATAAATACCTTTTAAAAATGGGGTTCAAGAAAGTTGCTTTTCTGATGGCTCTATTTTTCTGCCTTTCTTCTAATGAGGCCACAGAAATACTTGGAAAGAGTAAAAAAAAAGAAATGTAGCTTTTGGGGAAAGACAGGATTGAAGCAAAATGTAAAAGAGGCGTGGTTGGCCTAGGATTCTCAAGCTTGTAACATGGCTTTCAGTTTGGGCATTGCTTCATTTATAGGGGTAAATAATTTACAGCTAAGCTCTTTTGCCTTGTATGGTTGGAGGGGGTTTCGCCAGGAGGCAAATCTGCCACTTGCTTGATTTATGTATCTGAGCAGTGATTGTGAAGTGGAGAGGTCAGATTAGGAAAGCTGTCTCCCCTTTTGCTCTCTGCCTTTGAATACTTGCAAGCTTTGTTCATCTGGACAATGCATTGGCTTGCCCCATGGAGGGGAGCTGGCTGGTTGCTTGTAGTAAGTGTCTTTTCATTTCCAGGGAACAAAATGGTCAAGGTCCCATATTCTGACTTCAATTTTATCTTTCTCATTTATTTTATTTATTTATTTTTAATGTTTGTCACCTCCATGGACTAGGCTTTTGCCTCTATCATTTGTAGATTAAATAACAGGTGAGTGTAGTGCTGCCAGATTTGACAAAGGGAAATCCAGATTACCCAGGTAAATTTAAATCAGCAGATGATATTTTAGCATTAAGTTTGTCTTGTCTTTTATCTGACGATGTTGGTGTGTGTTGAGAAGCTTGGTTTCTCTATCCTAAGGGCTCTCTGGCTAGATAAGTACTCAGAGATTATTGTGAATGGGAAAATAATTGTATAACTAAGAAGAGAGACTGCTATTTATTAAATACTTTCTTGATTGAGCGCTTTATTTAGTCCTCAGCTCGCAAAGCACTTGTCAGCCAATGTACCTTTGATGATGAACATAGCTGACATTTGCTGCGCTTATATACGCTGAGCACTGTTGAGAGAACTTTAATATATCCACAGTCAGTACTTAAAATAACGCAACAAGGGTGAAAGTACCATTGTTACTCCCATTTTACAAGGGGGAAGCCTGAGCTGAGCTGGTACAGCTCTCAAAAGACTGGAATTGAATGAAAGGATTGCATGGGGGAAAGGAACATTGTCTATCAGTGAAGCCAGGGTTCCAGTGCAGATCATTTCTTCAAGTTTTTCTTACTTTGGTTGCACGTTGGAACCATCTGGGCAGCTTTAAACGCAGCCGCCCCAGGACTATTCCCCAGAGAGAAGGATTTAGTTGGTCTGACATTGTCCCCAAGCATGGGAATTTAAAAAATTTCCCTGGGCTGTTCTATTGTCCAGCCAGGGTTGAGGTCTGCTGCTTTTTACCACTTTTTTTTTTTTTTTTGGAACAAAATGAATTACTCTCTTTAGGAAATCTAGCCTCTCTATGTGGCCATTCCTTTAGTTCCTGCCCCTCCTCCACAGAAACACACCATTCTAAATCTGGCAGCTAATTTTTCATGGTCTTTGTTTCTTCAAAATTATTTTCAGAAAGTCCTAGTGGATATATGTTGGGGGTATAAACAAACCACAAAGAAAGACCTCTTGGGGGTATCTGCTGATGGATTTTTCTGAACAATCTTTTCTTTTTCATTCCCCCATTACACCTCCTGGAAGAGGGAATGTCTCTTTGTTCTTCATTTAGCTCCAGCTGGGTACAGGCTGGGTATTTGAGGAAGTTTACAGATTAATAAAACTTGACCACTACCCTGCAGGAGTTTTCAGTTTTGCAAGAGACATATATAAATGTAATTCCAGGTTTAATTTTCTGAAAGTCACTTCAGAGGAATACAGAAGATGAAGGACTTCCGTGTCAGCAGAAGCAGAGAGGAAGTGGAATGGCATATGGTACCTGTGGTCGTGCCTGGGCCTGGTTCCAGCCTGGCACATACTTCTTACAAAACCCTGGCCAGTTCCTGCTCCCTCCTGGTCTTCATGACCCCATTGTCACAGTGGATGTACAGTTCCTCAATGGGAGGCATAAGGAATTAGTGCTTGGGTAGTGCACATGGCCTGGTCCTGCTCAGCATGAGCTGCTATGCTCTGTGTATCTCTTGAAGCTCGCCAGTAGACCTTCATGTCTGCTGATGGCCCTAAAGCATGAAGAATAGTTCACGACGCTTTCTCTGTTGCTCCTGAAACCAACGGGGTCGTGCATTTTCCGTAATTTGGGTCTTTGCTTGTAAGAAGCAGAAAGAGAAAGTGAAAATGGCATCAGGAGCAATGACTCAGATACATGTTACGTATGGTGGTTGGGGTGAGAGGATGGTTGACACTTCCAGCTTGGTAGTGACATTTGCAGATGGACCACACAGGAGAAAGCACTGATTATTAAAGGGAAAGGGAAGCTAAATTAGTTTATATGCAATCTTCTGTTACAGCCGTCATCACAAGCAAGAAGTACACTGCCATATTGTATGTGTTGTTACCTTCATGCTGCAATTGCTCATTTGGGGATAGTGTGGGGTCTGTCTCTCTGTAACTAACTTCTGGTGGTTGAAGACCATGGAGGAAGACCACTTCCCCATCCTATGACTCTTCTGTCTATCCTTGATGTTGAACTTGGACTTTCTTCCTTTAGATTGTTTTAGATCTAGGTCAATACTTGGCTTAGAAAATTAATACATCTTCTCTTGCTCTTTGACCAATGGAAGAATTTCTTTATTCTTAGAAAGTTCTGTATGCAATAAATATTTCTAATATCCTGGGCATATTTATTTCTAAATGGGAGTTAGAGTAATGAGGCATTTACTAATGCTGAGCTCACGTTATAATTCAAAAAACAGAAGGTAGCTAGCTGACTCAGATGGACTGTTCCCACTGCAGGTTTTAAAGGTCATTTGAGTGCTTTTTTCCTCTTGTTGTAAGCTTTGTACTTTGCCTGTGATGTAATTGAGGCTTGGACAGTGTGGCTAGTACGTACATATTATTTTACCAGTATATCGTGAATTAGAGGTTGGCAGACTTTTTTTGGAAAATGCCAGATAGTAAGATTTCTGTGCAACAACAGGGATTTCTATTACAACAGGGACACAGCCACTGACAACTAATGTTTACATATTATGTTGCAATAAAACTTTGTTTACATACAGAGGGTTGGCTTTGGCCATAGGTTATAGCTTTCTGACCCTTGGCTTAGTCTTTTGGCCTTATAACTTACCCTCTTGAAGTCTCCATTTTATCAGCTGTTTAAATGGAATGAAGAGAGGTATCAAGTTCCCAGGGCTTTTTGATACTAAGTATGATCTTGCAAGTAGTTTTGTAAATTGGCTGGAACTCATTAAGATGATAGAAAACGTTAAGGAAGCCAGACTCTAGAAGCTTATAACTGTTAATCCTTGATACTCTGGGTGCTGAGAACTGGAGAATGATGGTTCAAAGCCAGCCACAGGAGAAAAGTTTGCTAGTTTCCATCTCCAAAATAATCATCACGAAGCAGGTCTAGAGATGTGCCTTGAATGATAGAATGCTAGCCTAACAAGCAGCAAGGCCCTGAGTTCAAGCCTTATACCACCAGAAACAAAACAAAAAAGAAAAGAAAAAGAAAAATAGTAACAAAAAGGGGGGAAAGTCATTTCATTGTATATTACCCTGATGTTTAATTGCAGTCTCCTAAGAGGGAGGAATCAGTGTGAAACACAAATTCTGAAGGGCCACTTACGATCAGAACTCTGCTTAATGAACACATGTATACAAGGTGTGGACATTTAGTTGTGAAAACTAAACAAATATGAGAGCATGGGAAGTTCCACGTAGCCAATATTTATAGGTATATATACATATATATATTTTAAAGAAGTTTTGTTTCATTCCCTTTCTGCATGTGAGTTAAACTGCCCCCCCACCCCTTTTGTGTTAGTATTGGTTTGGGTTCTCACTCTTCCCAGTAGCTGTGGTTTAAAGAGAAAAGCTTTTCCTAGAATAAAATGTATGGAACATTTATTGAGTGCCTACTGTGTGTCCACATTTGTGAAGTCTTGAAGTTATAGAGGGAGTTGCAGTAGTCATGGGGCCTGTTATTGAAGTTGAAGGAGAAACACACACAATACCTAGGTTATCAGTCAGAGTCTATACGAACATCCCTGTATTGCAGGGCTACGCAAAGATGCCAAGGGAAGCAGGTGAGAAATCAGTTCTGTATTGTGGAGAAAGATCTGGAAAGGGACTTTGTGAGTACAGTTTCTCTCAGCTTAGCAGTAATTTTGCTTCATTTCCTGTAGGAATTAAGGTTGATCTTTGGTGGATCAAGTGTATCTCCTCCTTTTAAAATAGAGCACCAGATAAGCAAGGTAGTGACATAAGTGGGTTGAAGTTTGTGGTGATCAATGATGGCTTTAGGCATTTGGTTTTGCTTCTCATGACAGAAAAGCTGAAAAGTAAATGTAATTTGTTCATGACAATATGCCCCATGCACTGCTCCGTGCTCTCAGGACTCGGTTGTGGGCTGTTGGGCAGATGTGATGAGAACAGGATGGTAGAAATTCCCTACTGAGATGAAGTTACTGAAAGCCGGCATTAGGGATTCTGTGTTTGTTGCTGTGTTCCCAGAGCATTAACACAGAGTGTACTCAATAGGTGCAGAATAAGACAAACAGTAGGAAATATTAGAGTTACGCCTACCATGCTAAATTCGATATTAGGCATAAACCTGGTTAGGAAAAAGACAGAATATACATAGGACAGTTAATGAACATATATTGAGTATAGCCCTCAGGCTTCCCATGTTATACTTGGTTCAGAATTCTTACAACAGCCTTATGAGGAGGTTGCCATTATCATCCTGGGACCTTGTTTATTTTATTCGCTGCTTTGTCTCCCCTGCCTAGAAAAGGTGTCCTTTATACAGAAGGTGTCAGAATCCTTGGGGAAGAATCAGATGTCAAATGCAGACATAATTTGATGAAATCATCCTGGTTGTATGTGGTGGATGGAGAGGGGCTTTATGCTTTCAAAAGCCTTATCCCTATCTGCTTCCTGATGCCTTGCTAACAGCATCTTTTACAAGGTCCCTCTGTGAGGACTCTTTAATGGTCAAGTTGTGTCCTTCTACATAGATCCTTTTGGCTATGCTTGAATTTGTTGTAGATAAACAAAACTGCAGCAAATTAGGTCATGCTTAAAGATGGCTTTGTATTTCACACATTTGCAATAACACGGATTTGAGCCTTTTCTAATTTCTTCTATTCGCCGTCCTTCTTGAATACTTTGCATAATGAGACTCAAAACAGATATAGATTGGGGGACATATTGGCCAGAATATAAATCTGACTCATTCGTGTTCGAGTCTAAAGGGTTCCCAAAGTTGGCAATTTAGTGACTCAGTTGACACAACTCATATGAATGGTTGCTGCCATTCCTTAGTTAAACAAGGTCAGTCCATTCCTTTCAGACATTTTCTGAGGCCGTTAGCTCTAAACCACTCTAAAGCCCCAAGGGAGCTTATTTTCTGATGGAGAGATACAGCTGTAGGAGGGAGATAGGATGGGAAGTACAAGCTGAGTGGCTCAGAGGAGAGATGAGCTGTGTGCTCTCGGAATCTGGAAGGGTACCAGTGTTTTCTGCCTTACTTTAGGGTTTTTGGTGTTTTTTTTTTTTTATGCCAGTACTGGGGCTTGAACCCAGGGCTTCATGTTCTTGCTTGATGTTTATGTTCTGGGCTGGTGCTCTACCACTTGAGCCATACTTGTACTTATAGCTTTTTTTCCTGGTTAATTTGAAATAAGAGTCTTCAGGATTTTTCTCTCTGGGCTCTCTGAACCTTCATCCACACATCTCAGTCTCCTCAGTAGTTAGGATGATAGGTGTAACTCACCAGGACCAGGCTAGTCTGTTGTTCTCTATGTAAGTTCAAAAGAAACATAAACTGATAGAGTGGCCCAGTAGACTTCTTATCCAGTTTACTGAAGCAAGACAAAAACTGAAAGGGAAAGACACTTGGCATAAGAACCCTAACAAGGGATTGGGAGTATAGCTTAGTGGGAACAGTATGTGCTTAGCCTGCAGAGGACTTGGGTTCAATCCTTCAAACCCACAGATCATACAGCCCAAACTGATCGGTCTTGAGTCTCCTGTCTTTATCTCTTAAGGGGAAGAAAATAGTTTCACAAGGATAGTTTCCTGCAACTTCCATCAAGTACTCAGGACTCCTGATTTCTAGGGAAGAAAGACACTTGTAGGAAGAGAGTTACCGTAGAGGTTAGCCTGAATCTATGGTTTCAGAACTGGTAATTAGGCCAGCAGGTTTTTATTGAACTAGCGAACAATTTATTAAAAATAATGTTTAAAAAAATACCCAAATTAGGATTCTCACCATAGTTAGAAGGAAAGTTCTAATGGCCAGTCAGTGGGTCTCTTCTACTTCTCATATGAGATTTTTATGATCTAGTCTAGAAAGGTTTTCCACTAAATAGCAATTTGACTATATATATTTGAGTTGTTGTACTTTCATAGAATTTTGAAATGTAGCTACACTTTAGAATGAAAAGTCGAGTTGAAAATGCTTACATGGCCTTAGTGAAAGTGCTATTATTGTCTGCCATTCTGCTTTAGTGGTTTTGTTTCCTTTGTGTGCTTGTTTGTTTATTTTTGGAAGAAACCGTAAGGCCTACTTCAGTCTATGTTACTGGGATGGAGTTTTAAGTCCCTTTCTCTCCACCAGTGACTCAGGTGAATTATTGGTGCTGCTTGGGTATTTAATGAAAATAATTCATCAGTATTTTCTTTATAATTTCCTTTCCCCCCCCTGAAATTTGGAGTTGATATTACCAGTTGGTGGTCTTTTCATTCTGATCCTTCATATTGAGACAAAAAAACATAGATTTTTAACTTTGCAGCAGAAGAAAGAATTTTGGACAATGTCACCCCTTCTGCATACATTTTTAAAGAAATAAACTTCTACTATCATGAATTACATGATATTGCAAACCTTGAGACTGTCATTCCTATAAGTAGCTATTCATCTGAAATAGTATTCCTTAGATATGTGTATCAGAACTATATGGGCTGTAAGAAAGGATTTATTTTGTGCTATTGCTATAGGTCCTACAAGTATTTAAAGAGCTGGGCGCTCCAGGAGGTGGAAGACAGAGTAGTGAACTTCAACATTTCCGCCTGTGGCCCTGAAGAGGCCCACGGTCTTCTGGAAGGGGAATATGTGTTTGCATATGAGAATATATGTCAGTAATTTAATAGCAAGAATCCATAAAACGAAGGGAAGAGGCACCATAGTTTATTGAGTAACTATTGCAGGAGTTTTCTCCCACCCCTCTTCCTCGCTCACTCTCTCCTTCTCCTCCTCTCATCTTCTTCTTCCTTCTGGATGAAGTCAACCTACAATATTTGTGGTGCTAGTTTAGATTGAGTATGATCTTTCTCACAGCTACATGGTAGAAAAAAAACTGACTTCATTTTTATTTTTTTGTGCCAGTACTTGAACTCAACGTTGGGGTGCTAATCTCTTAGCTTGCTCAAGGCTGGCATTCTACCACTTGAGCCACAGCCTCACTTTGAAGCTGCTTTTTAAGATGTACATTAAGAAACATTAGCATAGAGTTATAGTAATTGGGTGTTTTGAATATACTTGTGTATGTTTGAGTTCATAGAATTTTGTCTGAAATCATTCATCTGAGTTTTGAGATTAAATTTTGTTTTTGAGATTGATTTCTATTTTTTCCTCTTAACATTCTAGATTAAAAAGAAATGACAAGGACTGAATCTTAGTTCTTGTTTTTATTTTGAGACAGGGTCTTGAACTTGTAAGCCTCTCATGTGCTAAGATTACAGGCATGTACTACTGTGCCAGGCACTGCATCCTAGTTTTAAACCGCTGAGCTTAAAGGAAATAAATGTATTTTTAAAGACTTGACTATTATTTGTGGGCAGATTTGTGGTAGATTCTAATAGTGTGGGGTTAGAGAGTTAGGCTTCTGAAAATTTCAGGCCTGTCTTTTAAACTTATTTTTTAGTGTTTTTATTTTTATTTTTTTTTGGGTCCTGTTGTGGGGCCTAAACTCTGGGCCTGGGCGCTGTCCCTCAGCTCTTCAGCTCAAGGCTAGCGCTCTACCACTTGAGCCACAACACCACTTACGGCTTTTTTCTTTTTGCTTATGTGGTGCTGAGGAATCAAACTCAGGGCCTCAGGCATGCAAGGCAAGCGCTTTACCACTGAGCCACCTCCCCAGCCCCTAGTGTTTTTATTTTTGAGTCAGAGTCTTGCTATATTACCTAGTCTGGTCTCAAAATCGTGGGCTCAAGTAGTTTTCTTGCCTCAGCTCTCTGAGTAGCAGAGATGATAAGTATACACTACCAGGCCCCTAGGCCTGGCCATAGCGGGGTTGAATCTCAGCCCTGCCATTCCCTCACTTGGAGAGTGATTTGATACCTCTCAATTTCATGTTCATGTTTGCAAGTAAAGACACAGACACACACTGCAGGATAGTTTAAGCATCAAGTTACACTTGGGATGAAAAGCCCAAGCTCTAACTTGCCCAGGGTAGGTATTCAAGTATGTGTCATCTACCTCTCCACGCTTTCCAGAAAGCTAATGCTCTGATTCTGTGAAGACTTTCTGTTTTCAATGCTTTGTTAATGTGATCCTCACTATATTACCTGAAACCATGTTTTCCAGTACATATGCTGCACTTGATAATTTCTCATTGTGCTTTTTAATTTTTGATTTCTGTATCTGCCTTTGTGAACCGAATCTGTTCTCCTGGTGATCAGTTTAGCCCCCTGTATGCCGAAAGAGAGCACCACTGCAACCATGCTTTGGCCAGTGGCAAAACTTTCTCCTACATCTACAGCCTGCGGGAGGATAGAACCCCAGAAATCCCTAGCCACAGACCCCCACATTTGACTTGGTGTTCCTGGTGACAGTCACAACAGCCTAGGCTCATGGAACAACTGTATCCAGAGAGAAGCAAGTGGGGACACTGTGATGAACTTCAGGTGTGTGTGGGAGGCTGAGCCATTGTTCTGTGTGTCTGCGCGATCTCACTGTCATTGTCCTTTACCAGCATTGTCAGGGAGGCTGTTGTTTCTGTGTCTAATGCTGTAGCCTCCAGCATGCAGCCCACATTCCAGAAATCTAGATGTTATTGGCCTTTATCAGTTCTCTCTTTGAGAAGATGTTGATGCGCACAGCTTCCAGAAACATCTTGAGAGAGCTGGGAGGAAGTGTTTGAAATGGCACACATGCTTATGATTCTGGTAACCAAGGAAACATGTCCCTTGATACAAAGCTTTCTTTTAAAAAGAAATAATGGTACCTTTCTGGAATTGTCTCAGAATCACCCACAGCAAGATTCCAAAGGGATTTGAAGTTAAACTGGGTCACTTCCAGAAACTGTATCAAGAGTTAACAGGCTAAGGGAGGAATTGCCTTTTTTTTTTTTTTTAATGGGGAAATTGTCCTATTAGGCGAGATAAGGCAAGCTCAGAAAGGAAATTACGTCCTCTGCACTCATATGCAGAATGTAGACCTAAAAAAATATGGTATGGTTGTAAAAGAGGAATGACGTGTGTGGGAGTAGGTAACTAGCAAGTTGGAGATGAGGGAAAGAAGGTGAAGTAGGTGAATATTAGAGAAGAATATTAAATATATGCATGAGAGTAGCATAATAAAACCCACCAGTAATTGTTAGTAAGGAAGGAGAAGAAAGTTAAGAATGAGTAGTATGGATGAGGTGAATTTCATCAAAGTATACTCTAGGCTTGTTGTAACTATCACAATGAGGCCCTTTTGTACAATTAATTTATACTAATTGTGGTTTTAAATGCAGTGTTTAGAAGAGAAGCCCAGTGCAGTCAGTGTGATACAATATGCTACCATCTGACTAATCTGAATCTTGCTTAGAATGGATATTTAATAAATCCTTCCCAGATAAATCCCCTGCTCTTGCTTAAAAATTATATTATTTTTATTTTTTGGTTGCCTTCTATTTCCAATTAATCTTTAGTTTTTCTCTACCCCATTTATAACAGTTATTAAAAAAGTGATATTTTTTCAACAGCCACCTGAACTTGTGCTATAGATTTTACTAACACATTTATGATACAGAGCTTTACAGAAACTAGAATTGACTAAAAGATAATTGTATACAAATTTTGCTCCCTTCCCTTCCCTTCCCTTCCCTTCCCTTCCCTTCCCTTCCCTTCCCTTCCCT
>NW_012267367.1:4528642-4538616 GCF_000151885.1 Dipodomys ordii
CCTCCCCTCCCTTCCTTTTCTTTCCTCTTCTCTCTCCCTCTCTAGATTTTTAGATCTCAGCCTCCTGAGTAGTTAGGATTGTAGTGTGAGTCACTAGCACATGCCCGCCCCCCCCGCCCTTTTTTTTTAAAAAAAAAAGTGGTGCTAGAGATTGTACACAGGGCCTTGTACATGCTAAGCTTCCACTCTGCCGCTGAGTTATATACTCAGTCTGCATCCAGAACTTGCATGCAGTATATGAAGAAGCAAATCATGACAATCCATTGGTTGCAGGTGGAAGCCAATGGTGTGAATCTCTGGATATTCATTTAATGCTCTTGTCACAGGACCTGAGTGTTACTTTGTAGCACTCACTTCATCTTAATATTTCTCATGAGTACAGAGAGCTTTATAGGTACTGGAACAAAGAAGTCTCCACTCATAATAAAGGATTAGGATGGCCTTCCTTTTTTCTTAATCTTTTCTTTTTTAATATATATTTTTTTATTGTAAAGATACTGTACAGAGGGGTTACAGTTACATAAGTAAGGTAATGAGTACATTTCCTGTCCAACATTGTTACCTCCTTCTTTGTTTTTCCCCCACTATCCCTTTCCTTCCCACCTCCCCAATACCTCCCCCTCCCACCAAAGTTGTAAAGTTCATTTTCAACATAGTGTCTTGTACATCTCATTGTTACAATGGGTCAACCTATGTCCTTATTTCATCTTTTTGTTATTTCCCTTCCCCTCCCCTAATTTAGAAAAATGTAATAAGATGCAGGACACCAGAATCAAATACAGTGAAAACAGGGGTTATACCATGGGGGAAGAACATTCAAAAGAAAAAAATAATCACATAGTACATTATATGATATAGTACATAAAAACAACAGCAAGAAAGATTAAACCTCTTGTGTCCCTATCTTGGAGTTCATTTCACTTAGCATCAGCATATATGGTCATCTGTACGTAGCTTTTGACCTCTTCTGCTGGTCCTAGACATATACCAGTTATTGCTGATAAGGGAAACCATGGGACCTATGTTTCTTTGGGCCTGGCTTACTTAACTTAATATAACTTTTTCCAAGTCTTTCCGTTTCCAGGATGATCTTTCTGAACACAACAGTTTCAGCTTTACATGCTACGGTGGCCAGACAGGCTTCACAAATATGTAGACTGGCTGGGTGTAAGAGAACATGGAGTAGGCAGGTATTTTGTGAACGGCAGCTGGCATAAATTCCTAAAGTTACTTAACTTCTAGAGGGGCTCTTGACAGATACGTAGCAATCCCTTTCTTAGACTTCCTTGTAATAATCTACAGACTGAAATTGTGTTCCATTTTTCTAAGTGATACACTTCATAATTAAAGAGGCTGAAGTGGGAAGAAGTGTTCATAGAATTTCCACTTGAGAGCAAATTTGACACTTGCTGCCTGGTGGTCTATTAATTAAATTATATACCTTGGGATAAAATTTCAGTTTAGTTAAAAGTTATTTTCTTGACTCCGTGAAAGGCACCGTGAAGCATTGATGAGATTCCAAACATCTTCAATTATTAGAGTCAGAAAAACTAGCACAGATTTCTGAAACAAATTTTTATTGTCCTAAAGTAATGATTCTGTGGGTTTTATGTGTATGAGTGTGAGTGTGAGTATGTGGGCATGTGTATGTGTTCTTGTACTGGGGTTAGAATTCAGGGTATGGGCGCTCTCTCTTAGCTATTTCCCTTAAGGCTGGTACTCTACCACTTGAGCCACAGCTCCACTTTCAGTTTTTTGCTAGTTAATTGGAGATAAAGAATCTCATGGACTTAACTTCTCAGACTTGACTTTGTACTTCAGTTCTCAGATTTCATCCTCCTGAGTAGCTAGGATTACAGGCATGAGCCACCTGTGCTCAACTTCAAGCAATGATTCTTTTTTTTTTTTCTTTTCAAGCAATGATTCTTAAACAGTAGCATGCATTATAATATCCTGGCAGGCTTGTAGAACACAGATTCCTGGGACTTACTCCAGAACTTTTGATTCCTGTCTAAGGGAGGGATTGTGTTGACTGAGAATTTGTGTTGCTAATAAGATCTATGGAGTTACTGCTCCTCCTCAGGGACTGTTCATCAAGAATTAGTTCATTGGAGGAAACCTGGCCATTTGCTTAATTTAGTGCAGGTATCTCACTCAAGTTGATGCTTTTGATTTACTATCAATCTAATTGCTCGGCCAATCTTTTCAGGGCTGTGGTATCTCATCTAGGTGGTATGTTGGTAAATATTGAACAACAGGTGTCAAGGTTGCGGAGAAGCCCTGATTTATAGTGTTCCCATTTTCTGTGGTAGAAATCTTCTCCTGACCAATTTAGAGCTATTGAGGATACCACTGAATCATATCTAAAGAATTTCCCAAGGATATATTGAATTTACACCTTAGCTTAGACAGTCCATTACCAGTTCTTTATTTTAATTAAAGTTTGGTAGTTCTATGGTGTGAACTTGGTTCCTCTTGCTTACTAAGTTAAACACTCACCACTTGAGCTATAACCTCATATTTCATTATTTTTGTAGATAAAATTTCCCACTTTTGTCCTGGGCTGACCTCAAACTGTGATCCTCCTATTTCTGTCTCCGAAGTAGTTGGAACCACAGATATATGCTAGCACAGGCAGTCTCCTTACCATCTCTAAAAGTTTTTTTTTTTAAAGAAATAGTTATTATAAAGGTAATATACAAAGGAGTTACAGTTACATAAGTCAAATAAAGAGTACATTTCTTACCATCTCTTTAGGGATTATGGTGGAAGGGAAAATGAAAACAAACCCTCGTTTGCGTCTCGGGAGTGGCATGAGACCTGGTCTACATGCTAACTGCTCATGGAGGGAGTTTGTTGACTCCAGCGTTCTTTCTTTTAAATTTAATTGCTGAATTTATCATCTAGTAAGTGAAAAAGTAGAAGCTGTGGCAACTCTGGTCTAGATTCTTACCGAACACTATCCGGAGCTGAGGAGTGGTTTGCTTGCTCACCTGTGCCCGCTCTGGATGGGGCTGGTCCATTCTAGCTCATCCTGTGTGTGTGTGTGTGTGTGTGTGTGTGTGTGTGTGTTGAGGGGGTGTATTTTTATTTGGTTGCCTTTCCCTAGAAACCGGACCACAGTGATGGCAGGCATTGCTTTTCTTCTATCTTCAGCCTCTTTCCCCTTCACTGTGGGAGATGTAGAATTATACTCCATAGGAGCAAATGCCAAGACCTGAAACCCCTCTAATTTCTCTGTCTGAACTACAGATCTGGGATCTAGGGGAAGACTTCCTGATAAGAGAATATGTGCTCCTACCTGGTTTAATTATTGTTTATATGGTATGCATGCCTTTCTTTCCAGACTCCTATTATTTATTTGTCATTCCAGTGGTTCCTTTCCAATTTTCTCTTCTCTCAGCATTTTATGTCTGGCCTGCCCTGCCCTACTCTGCCCAGCTTGGCTTTTATATGCTTAGCCTTTTCTTAGTATGGGAAAATACAGTGTAGAAGAAATCTCTCCTCACAAAAGTACCTGCCTCAAGCTTCTTTGTGGTTTATTTTATTTAAGAGAGGTGAAAGGAATGAGTTGTTTGAAGAATCGAAGAGAGAAAAGCATGGTTTTAAATCTAATCATTATCAGATTGAGAGCTAAATACCTTTGCAGCTTTCATGAGGATATATCCCTGAGAATTTTCTAGATAAATATTATTCTTAAGTTTTGGCAGTATTCGGGATTTAGGCCACCCACATTGAATGGGGCACAGACTGTTCTAGGAAGTTCAAATTATGTGTTCCAAGAGTTTTTGTGGACTAGTAATTAAACCTGGGAGACAGCAAATACTCACGGGAAAATATTTGGGCTCCAAATCAATAAGGAACGTGCCAGTTAATTGCTTGTACTTTGAGAGTTTGAGCTGCAGCTGGAGCTGAAGTTAGTACCAAGTGATGTTAGTCCCTAGGAAGGAGAAGAGAGCAGAGTGGATGGGAGTTGACAGGTTGCCTCTTGGTTGGACATCTTGGCTTGCTTAAGGGATACTGTTACTGGTTGCTGGATTTACTTATAGATAGAATAATCCCAGAACATTGGTAAGCATTGACTTGCTGCCACATTGTATGACATAGATATTGAACATGGCCAAGAGCCTCTCTTGTGAACTGGAAACTAAGTCTTGGAGAAGTTACATTGTAGTGGACCCATGGGCCCTTCTCACAGGCCAGCATTGGATCTAGCACTTCTTGAGTTGGATCACATACTATCTGTAGATTTCATCGCCCTTAAAAGAGGATTAATTTATTTTTTATCTTCATTGATGTTGAATGTAGAAGTGAGTCTCCAAAAAATTCTTACTGTAAACTGCAGAATGGAGTGTACACCATTCATTGTGTATTGTCTCGCATACAGTTTTTCCACTTAGGCAATAATTTTGATTTTTATCATTTACTGTGTGCTTTATAGCTTACTTTCTTTTATCTGCCCCATTCCCACCTTCTTATAATTAACCCACTCACCAGCCAGCCAAATTAGAAAATACTAGTCTTTTAGACACCCACCTAAATAATGTGGGAACATTCCTACACGCTCTATTTAAAAAAAGAGTGGAAAATAATGCAGCATCTGGTGATCAAAGCATGTTAGAATTTCCATTGAGAACTGTCTCAGGCATCCATCTTCTGGGGCTATCTGGTGCTCTCCCAATTAACCTGGAAGTATGCATTTATAAAGAATTCATTTTTTTCCTTCAGGCCAGATGTGTCCCTGCCCTTTCTCTGACATGGCCCTGGGGCACCAGTAGAGTGTTTGGTAGCTCTGGGAAGAGAGTGGCTGCTCCTGAGACTCAGCCACTGGCTCCTTAGCCATCTGTCCCGTGTTGTAGGCTTTCATTGTTTTAGATGTTATCCTTACCACAAGGGCCTTTGGGGCCACAGCTCTTCTTCCTGTTCTTCTATTACAGCAGCATAATTAGTGGTAAAACTTTCACTTGTAGGTGAGAACTCATTTTGGCATCCATTAATTCCCACTGTAATTATTCATTTAGAAACGGCAGCATTTCTATTAAATGAAAAAGTGAGTTTGAACATCAAGCAACATGGCTAATATGTGTTGATAATTGCACATTGTTGATAACCGTAAATTTAGAGATTGCACTAATAAAAGGTAATCATTTCTAAGACAACTAGGAAGGAACCTAGGGAATGGAACAACCATCGTTTTGCCAGTTGTTACTAGGGATACTTAAATCAAGGGGAAATGAGCTGAATACGGCTGATACACTGGGACTTTTTGGGGTATGTGTGGGGGAATTGGAGATTAATGTTTAGTGTTGACAAGAGACCTATCAATAATGATGGGGTAAATATCTTCTCCAGACAATTACTAAGAACTCAGAGCTCAATGGCAAGTGCTTCTACAAAAGTTGCAGTGCAGTACAAATCTGGTGGGGTCAAAAACAATCTGCTTGCTTTTGGGATCCCCGCTTTCTAAGCATTCAGAGAGACAGGAGAGACCCTCAGAAGACCCAAGCTTGAGGTGGGGGGTCCGGTCATGGGGTCTGAACTCTGGGCCTGGGCACTGTCCCTCAGCTCTTCAGCTCAAGGCTAACGCTCTACCTCTTGAGCCACAGCGCCACTTCCGGCTTTTTTTCTTTTTGCTTATGTGGTGCTAAGGAATGGAACTCAGGGCCTCAGGCATGCAAGGCAAGCACTCTACCACTGAGCCACCTTCCCAGCCCAGAAGACCCAAGCTTGAGTATTGCTCCATCCATTAGCAGAAAGCCTGATGTGTCCCATTCATTCCACTCCTGTTTCTTTGGCACTTACAGGGGGGTAGCTATTTCTGTAAAGCTGTTGAGAGCATTGAGTGAGATAAGGTATCTACCAAGTGGCTTCATATACTCAGAAGCCATTTGTAACCATCAGAAACCTAGGTCCTTGCCCTGTATTATTTCCTAATGAGACACATGGACACATCTATGTGACACTGTTCTGTATACTTGAGGTACATGCTGCTGGAAATTTCTCTCTTAAGTCAGTGGTCATTAGAAATTCACTTTGTGACTCATTCTCCTAGGCTGGAAGTGCCTTTTGGTAACCCAGGTTCCTATGGCAGGGCATTGTATTGTTACCATGACCTTTGACAATGTGGTGCCTGAGAAGACCCTCTGTCTCTGTTTCCCAATGAACCAGATAGGCTTGCAAAAGGTCCTGTTCAGAATGTGTTGCTAATGGATAGTTGGAGGTGCTAGACAGGAAGAGCCTTGCCAGTCTTGTGAATCAGTGACTGAATCATGTCTGTAGTAACTATCGCCACTTTTTTTTTTTTCCTTTCTTTTGGGAAGATGGAAAACCCAAAAAAGAACCAGGCAGATTGTTCCGACTATAGCAGCAGCCATGGCACAGCTAGAAATGAAATGAAAATCAACTTAGTCTTCATGGATTCCCCCTCCCCCCCCCAGTGGTTATGTTCCTTATGATGATGATCATAATGATAGTGAATAGACTAATTACTATCTGTAGGGAAGTTTATATTAAGAACCTGTAAATAAGAGTCAGGCTTATTACACTTACTTACATTAAAAGAAAATAGAATAATCAAATGGATAAAGCCTAGAGATGGTTATATTTTTTTCCTTTGTTAAGGAATACGTAGTATTGTTACTTTTTTTTCAAGTAGTAGTGTACTTCTAAATCTGTATAAATACAAAATAGTAACCCAAGGCTCTCATTTTGTGACTCCAGTGAAATAAATGCTGTGGATTCATTCTTTTTCTTTATGGTCCGGTCAGCCATTGCTGAGATTGTGGACAAGAGAGAGAATGCTAGATGACTAGCATTTTTCTTGGCAGCATACATGTGGTACCCAGGAAGCTATAGTTCTTGATATTGGCCCTCCTGCCCCTTGCCTTACAGGCGAGAGCATCTGTGTCTTGGATAGCATCACTTACCCTAACTGCTGGGTCATCGCCCCCAACCTCTATAGCTTAAAAAATCCTGGTCATCGTGTGCCACTGTTTTCCATGTAGAATAAGGCACTATTTCCTACATAAGCTTTGTCTTACATTCTTGTTGTCTGCAAGGCCTCCAGAGATTGATGTGCCCTGATGATTTATGGCAGTGATTGTCAGAGACTTTTGAAGCCCATCCAATTTCAGGATTCAGGTTCTCATTTCATGTCACTTATGGCACATTTGATGAATTCTCACTATCAGCTGGCATGTTTCATAATTGTCAGAACTTTGATTGAAGTTGTATTCTGGGGAAAAAGATAATCAGAGACAAAACAACAACAAGGCTCCTTCATACACACACACACACACGCGCACGTGCACACACACACACGTGCGCGCGCACACACACACACACACACACACACACACACACACTTTTTTTCCTGTGAACCAAAATTGCTTTCCCCGAACTTTGCAGCTCCATTATTTAGCTTCTCTGAGACTTTGCTGACCTGGCAAACTGGGTTTCTCACTCTTTTACAGCTCTGCGTCGGCATTTACTGGGCCTTGAATTTGCTTGTTTGGTCTTTTTCTAGCCCAGATGGTAAACTCACTTGGAAGCAACTTTGGAGAAAGTTCCTAAGATCTCCCTTCCACCAGACTTTCAAGGGGAGAGGGGCTGTGATAGATGATATACAAGCTCTTTCCATAATCTTAAGCCTGGTATGGTTTGTTTTAGTTTTTTGCTTCTATCTCTGAAGTGTCCGCTCTGCACCACCAACCCCAGCTTCAATGTTAATCTTTGTAGCTCTAGCTGCTTTTTTGGGGTAGGGTGGGGTGTGGGAGTTGTGGGCCTAGGTGCTATCCCTGAGCTTTTTTTTTCCCTCAAGGCTAGTGCTCTACCACTGTGAGCCACAGCTCCACTTTCGGTTTTTGAGTACTTAATTGAAGATAAGAGTCTCACGGGGACTTTTCTGCCCAGGATGGTTTTGAACCATGATCCTCAGATCTCAGCCTCCTGAGTAGCTAGGATTATAGGTATGAGCTACCAGCACCTGGCTTCTAGATGCTTTTGCAACCTAGAAATGTACCCCTGCTCTGTGAAGCGGTCTCCGTGGTAAAACCTACAGAAATCAGCCAGAACTGGCTCTGGTCCCTTCATATTGGAAGGCTGTTGTTTGTTAATTTTTATTTGTGATACTGCTGCTTGGAATCAGTGCCTCACAATACTCTGGCTTTTTGCTAGTTAACTGAAGGTAAGAGTCTTACAGATTTTTCTGTCTGGGCTAGCTATGAACTGTGATCTTCAGATCTCAGCCTCCTCCGTAGCTGGGATTACAGGTGTGAGACACTGGCGCCTGGCCAATAGTGGCTCATTCACAGAAAACTTCTTACAGTAACCAACTCATTTCCCTGCTTACTCTGCCCTCTGTACTATGACAGTAATGTCTCTCTTTTCCTAGCATGTAGTTTCTCAAAAGCAACCTCTACTTCAAGACCCTTTTTTGTGCCTCTAGAGGTACTTGATGCATGCATAAGGTTACACTTTTGCAGTCATACACAGCCACCTAAATGCACACACAAACATACTAGTGTTAGATATAGTTTGAACTCATAAGCCTGGACTTTTCACTTTGTTCACACATCCTATCTGCCCTCTCTCCTGCTGCCTAGAGGAAGGACAGCTTCCTGTCCCATCCTGCAAGGACCAGGCTTCTTTGTCTGACTCCCCTATGATTGCCTGGCCTCTCTGTAGCCCTTCTCTCCCTTGTTCCTCAGTAATTTCCCAACAAGGAACCCTTGCTGCTTCCTGTGCTGAAGCAGTCAGCCCATGTCATGTTGTGCTTGGCCTGTGCACTGATGGATGGATCTGTTTGTAAATTCTGTATTGGTATGGTCATCTAAATACCATCTCTTTACTGGACTCCATGAAGACAGTCACCTTGTTGCTTTTGTTTATTTATTAACCAACTTTATTTCTAGAGTCCATGTATTGCCTGCCATCTAATGGGGGGGGGCGCTGAAGATGAAAGTTGAATGAAGGGAAGGCAGATTGTTGGCTGAACACATGTATGATGTCGATATTTATTTGCTCTCGGCAGCTAAAGTGTAAGCTATGACATGATGGCTTTCTCATTGATTTCATTTTTCCTACCACGTATATTTTGAAGCCTAATTTTATTTTTAATTTTTTTCACACTATCGTCTTGAGACATGTAGAAGACAATGAAGAGTGGAGGGGGCATAGAAGAAGGGGGAGCTTAGGACTGAACACCCACTTTTGGCAAGATTAGAGAGAGAGAGAGAGACAGAGAGAGACAGAGAGACAGAGAGAGACAGAGAGAGAGACAGAGAGAGAGAGAAAGAGTTATATGAGGCACATATGTCTTCCCAAAATCTAGCACAGCATAGGTAATTTACATGTGGTGACTTGTATGGGAAGGAAAGAAGTATTTTTATTGGCACACCAATATTATTATTACTGGACAGCTCTTCTATCTCCTAATATGGGGCTGGAAATGTGCGTTCCTTGGTGCTGGAACTACTGTTTCTTTCCAAGTTGCCAAAACTTTTCTTTATAATTGTAAAATGTAGCTCTTTAATATTAACCCTCTCCTCCCCTCTCTTCCCCTCCCTTCCCTCCTGGTAGGGTTCTGCTAAGTAGCCCAGATTGGCCTCGAACTCATAATCATCATGCTTCAACCTTCCAGGTTTTGGATTACAGGCACTAGCAACCCCAGCTTCAATGTTAATCTTTGTCTCTTAAAAAAAAAAGAAAGAGAGAAAAAGATTCACACTCTGGAGCAAGATAGTTTCCTGCAGCCACATGAAGTCTTTATACATTTTTGAAAGCAGAGGACCTAGATTTTCATTCCCACATATTCCTTGTAGTCTGTGCATCAGTGTATGTATCCAAGTCTACTTCTTGGTTCTAAAATGGCACAGAGAGCCGGAAGTGGTGCTGTGGCTCAAGTGGTAGAGCGCTAGCCTTGAGCTGAAGAGCTGAGGGACAGCGCCCAGGCCCAGAGTTCAAGCCCCATGACT
>NW_012267367.1:4542408-4551214 GCF_000151885.1 Dipodomys ordii
CCCCCCCAATCCCAATCCTCCTTCCCCCCCTTCCCTCCCCCCCCCCCAGGGCTGATAATTTCTGAATGAAGTTCTTGATTGCTAATAAAGCCCTCAGTGCAGATTTTAGATTCTCTGTATTTCTAACACCCAAGCGAGTTGTTTTGGGAAACTGTTGGAGGAGCATTGATAACCAAAGATGATTGACTGGTGTTATTGCAGCATCTTTTCCACAGTGGAAAAGTCAGACAGCTGAAACATGAGAACTAAAAGAAACATTCCTTGGGCTTTAGATGGACTACTTTAGGTTATTTAACCACCAGTTGTTGCAACGCAGTGTTGTTCACGGTTCAGAGGGCATAGCCTGGCTGGTTCCTGAATTCTTAAGCGCAAATCTTGTCTCTGCTACTTACCAATTGGGTAACTTTGGGGTGGAGTCATTTAACCTTTGTCTCAGTTCCCTAGCTATGAAAAAGGGATACATATCAAGTGTTTCAAATAGTAGCTGGCACACAGAGAACTTCCTTCTTTTCATATTATCTGATTACAATGGGAGAGGATGGTGGGAAAAGAAAGGCCAAAGTTTTCAGATAAGGACTTAAGGATTCCTTTCCTTGGACCAGATGATGAGTGGTGACTAGATAAGAATTGATAAGAAATGAATCTTTACTACAATAGGGTCTGTACCTATCACATACCATGTGGGCCATCTAATAGTTTATTACTGTATTATGCATATTAATGATGGTTCCTCCTCTTTCAAATATGCCTCTGGATACCATTCTTTAACTTCTTCCTCAGCTTCTCCCATTTCCACTTATCTGTGTGTGTGTGTGTGTGTGTGTGTGTGTGTGTGTGAGAGAGAGAGAGAGAGAGAGATCTGAGAGAAGAAAGAGAAAGAAGAGAGTGTGTACTAGGTAATGACCTTGAGATCACACACTCTTGCTTGGCTTTTTGCTCAAGGCTGGTGCTCGACCATTCAAACCATACCACTGCTTCTGGCTTTTTGCTGTTTGGAGGTAATAGTCTCATGGACTTTTCTGCTTGGGATAACTTTGAACTGTGATCTTCAGAATTCAACTTCTTGAGTAGCTAGCTAGGATTATAGGCATGAGTCGCCAATGCCCAGATACCATTTTTTTTTCTCCTTACGTTTCTACCACACTCTACTATTCCTAAATGAATGGGAAAAATAAAGGTTTCAGAAATAAAAAAAGTATGGCTTTTTAAAGCATTCACATTATTTTGTGAATTATTTTGTGTCTATTTCTTTAAATTGTATTTCCTCCCTCTTCTGCCTTTAGAGCTCCCCAAAATCACATTGATCACTTTTTCCAGTTCTGCCACTATAGGTACAAGTAGTTGCCTTTTTTTTTTTCTTTTAAGTTGAACCACAGATTGCAGCATTATATAAAACACACTCATTCAGAGGAGTAATGAAGGCCCTCTTTAATTGCACTCAGAAAAGCAGAGCACTATTATTAAATTATTCCTGCATCTGTATTGGAAGGAAGAGAGAGAAAACCAGATTGTGTTTGCCTTGAGAATTGAAGTTTCCCAGAGCTGGAATGAATTCAGGGCTGTGTGTCAACTTTTGGAACTTTAGTCTTTTGGGATTGTGAGTCAGAGTTTCCTGAGTCCTGTGATTAACCTCAGTCCTTATGATGCTTAAAAATCAGCCAACCCAGAGGTTAGTAATAGCGAAGGTTATTCTTCACTGGTAGATGAACCTCTACACATGTATACACAGTAGAGCTGTGACACTTAAAGCTTTATAGTTTAAAAAATGTGCCTATGTACTGTATTAGTTTGTCAGGGCTCCCATAAGAAAGATTGCAAACTCACTAGCTTAAGCCACACATCCTTACAGACCTGGAGACTAGAATTCCAAGGTCAAGATTTTGGCAAGGTTACTCCTTTTGTGGATGGTTATTGTCCTCCACGTCTCTCTCTTCTCTCATTTTCTGGTGGTCTGTGACCATCTTTGGCACTCTTGGCTTGGAGAAGTATATCCTGATCTTTGCTTATTCCCCACCCCACATTTTCCTTCCTGTGTGTGTATGCGTATGCATACATGTCCAAATTTCCTGTCCTTATAAGGTTTTTGCCTTATTGGTTCAGGGACCTACTTATCCTTACTTAACTAATTACATTGGTAACAATGATAGTGTCAGAGATACTGGGAGTTGTGTCTTCAATATATGTGTTTGGATCGAGGACACAATTCAACCCCTAATGTACCTGCAGAGGTCCCTTTACTGGTATATGTCTGTATCATAATGGCCCACTGTAGGTTGTTGAGAAGAAGTGTGGAAATTGGTTGTAAGAATAAGCCAAATCCTTATGCAGTGAACGGCACTAATTTCCTTCTTGACATTTCGAAAGAACATTCTGGAAAGTGAAATTGCTCTGAGCCCATGCACGGAAAATCTGGTGGGAGAGCTCATTCCTTTCGTTACATTTTACCTACACCCCAACGTTCTTTTGGCAGTACTGGGCCCAGTCCAGATACCTTCCACGTCAGGTAGTCTAAGCGTGTGCGTGCATGATTGTGGGCAGGGTTGTACAGAGCCAATTATGACTGGAAACAGTTGCTTAGCCAGCAATTAGATTCCTCACAGTTGTGAATTACATTACTTTAAATGAAGATTGTACAGATTTTTGAGTTGCTTGGATAATGTGCAAAAACCTATTTTTGGGTGATAACGAAAAAGAATATGTTATCTTCCAATTAGGAAGTTTTCTGTCTGATACCTGTTTTGTTCATTAGACTTCAGGCCCATTTTAAATGTTTTTCATCTGCTTTCTAAATCAGTGGCAAGAATGTTAATATACCAGCCAGGCGAGAAGAGAAACAGGCAAAATCCTAAAACTTAGGGGGCTAGATTTGGGTCTTTTTACTGTTTAACAATGCAGGTCAAAACATGCATGGCAGAACTCTTCCGTTTCATATAAAACCTGAAGGTTTTGTTGTTTTTTGTTTTTTTTAAACAAGAGACAGAACTTAGATCTGTTGTTTAAATATGAAGTGGTGTTCTATTATTAACCCAGGCCAGCTGAGACAAGCTTTTAATTAGCCTACAAAAGAGAGGATAATGTGTAAGAGGAATGAGGTAGATTTCCCTTAGTAGTGTCTCTGAGGCTTAAGCATCATTCTTCAGCGATCAGATTTGGATGGGAGCATACAAATAGAAAACAGTATTTCTTGGTAGCTACCTTCTCTATAAATGATCTCACCAGCCTATCTAAAGAAATAAAATGCTGAGTTCTACATATTCATTCCCTCTTTTGTTGGGAATTCACTGCAGATTCTATGAATGTCTCAGAGGAGGGCACCAATCACAAGAATGCATCTTGATGGCTTTTGCATGAAGTGACCAACATCTCTATGTCACCAGCTTGGAGATCAAGACACAGAATGTTACTAGTTGGGAACACAAGGGGTTTTGAAGTTGTAGGTTAACTTGTACTGTGAAGATTTTTTTTCTTTTCTTTTATTTGTGAACATACTGTACAGAGGGGTTACAATTACATGGGCAGGATAATGCATACATTTCTTACCAAGCATTGCAGCCTCCTCCTTTGTTTACCCTTCACATCCCTTTCCAGCCTTTCCCCCCATCCCCCCCTCCCCCCGCACCGACATTGTAAAGCTCATTTTCGACATGACAACTTGTACTTCTTATTGTTGCAACAGGTCCACCTGTATCCTTAAACAACTGGTTTTTCCCCATCTCCTCCACAAGTTATACTGACATCAAATATAGTGAAAGTGGGGGTTATACTGTGGGGGAGGGACATACAAAGCAACAAAGAAATAATCTTATAAATGCGTTAGAAACACATGCATGAAAGAAAAAAAATTAAAATACATATCTAAGGGTTCATCTTCCTAACATCACATTATCTGACCTTTTCCGCTTGACTCATATATATACTAGATATTGCAAATAAGGGAAACCATGGACCTATGTTTCTTTGGGCCTGGCTTACTTCACTTAATATAATTTTTTCCGTTTTTCCATTTCCTAACAAATGGGGCAATGTCATTCTTTCTGATGGAGGCATAGAATTCCATTGTGTATATATACCACATTTTCTTGATCCATTTATCTACCGAGGGGCATCTGGGTTGGTTCCATATCTTAGCTATGGTAAATAATGCTGCAATAAACATTGTTGTGCTGGTAGCTTTAGTGTGGTCTTGTTTGTAAACATTTGGGTAAATGCCCAAAAGTGGGATTGCTGGGTCATAGGGGAGCTCTATGTGAAGTCTTTTGAGGAACCTCCATACTGCTTTCCAAAGTGGTTGAACAAGTTTTTTTTTCTTCTTCTTCTTGTTCAAAATGCTGCAGTTGGTTTAGCTCCTAAGAGTTGAGAATCCTGGTTGTCATGACACAGAGCCCAGTGGCCAACAGTCTGCCTTACCTTCATCTTTCCAGATTGAAGTGTTTCTGTTTGTTTTTAAGTAAGGTAGTCTGATTCTTCATTTCCTAGTCTTATGTCTGTTTTGTGCCTGGGATAAGGGCCTGTTGTTTTGATACCTATCTCCTATGTTAGCTTCTGGGGGCTGCACTACAATGTACTACAAACTATGTGGTTTTGCACAACAGCCCACACTACCATATTGACAGAGCAGAGCTCTTGCAGGAAGCCATAGGCTTCCTTTCTTGCCTTTCTGGCCCTAGGTTTTTTGGCAGCATACATCTAGCCTCTGCCTATACCTCCACACAACTGTATCCTTGTGTCTAAGTACCATTCTGTCTTTGCTTGGCATCTCTTGATATCTCTTGTCCCCTTATGAACATGCAGGTTAGAATGGATTAAAAGTTCACCCTACTCCATGATGGCAGTCTGGGAACGCTCTTCCCAGTGCAGTCTCCTACTAAGGTCCTGGGACCTAGGACTGCCATGTGTCCTTTTGGGATCCGCAGTTGACTCCTGACATCTGCACACACTTTTTGTTTGAGATGTCATATTTCCTGGGAACATTTCTGTGATTTCTGTGATGCTATGTCCCCCAGCATCTGGCTTTGATGTTCCTTTTGCCTCTGAAATACCTTCCATTGTGATACTAATTAGCATCTCTTATAATTCTTGCTTTGCCTTTATTCCCTGCTGGACTCTAAGCAATTGGATATATGGGATAATTTAGGTTATTTTATCTCTCTCCCCCTTCTCTCCTCTCTTTTTCTCTTCTCCCTTATTTCTTTATTTCCCACTGCCCCTTCCCCCTGCCCTCTCCTCCTCCTCCTTTTTCCTCTTCCCTCCTCTCTTCCTTTTTTCTTTCTTTCTTCCCCCTTGCTCCCCTCCCCATCTATCTTAAATTATTAGAATCCTATTCTAATAATTTATAGACATATGGAGACAATTTTGTATTTTGAGGTAACTTGAAACCCAAGTTGTTACCACATTCCTTTTGGGGGAAGAAAGCATATTATTTGAAAAAGAAAAGGCTCAGGTGAAGCATCCCTGGAGCTTCTGTGGCCATGGACAAACAAGGTTTCTAAATCCTTGACCTTGAGAGCATGCGACCACTGAGCAGATGTGGCTGTTGTACTTGGTTGGGAGGATCGTGGTAAGCGGCTTATGATCCAGCAGTCTGAAGACTATTTCCTGGCCATGCGAACATTACTTCTGGTTGCCTGTCTTAATTCATTTTAGATTAATCTGTCTTGTAGTGCGAAGGAAAATGAATTGAGTCAGTAACTTTGAGAGTTATGTAAAATCTGTATAGTACTAAATAATTGAATGGGGTTTTATGTACAATCTTGAAATTGGAATGTCAATTTGACACAAATGTTCCAAAACAGAGTGTTGGATGAGCTGGCCTGTTTCTCATATAATAGCTTTGAAGCTTTAGTGTCTGGATGGTTCTAGAATATGCCATTCCTCTACCTTGGGGAGCTGTCAGGGTCTGTTTGTTTTCTTGGAGAAATGTTTGTGGTAAGGGGTGTCTGTGAGTGTGACTCTTGGACCTGGGTCAATTTTTAAGAGTAAGTGTGCCTAAACTTCAAGGAAAGACACCTTGAAAAATCTGCTTTAATAGTTCCAAGGTTGGGCTCAGGAAAGTCCTTTGGAAACAGAGACCTTTGCAGTGCTGACAGCCTCAGAATAAATTTGAAAGAAATCCCAGTGTAGACTAAGTACGGATGTCTGGAAGAGAGTATGTGAACTGTTGAGAGGAAATTCAAGGATCAGTCCCATGAAATATATTTGTCACAATCAGATGGACCCCAAATTTCCTTGGTGAGTGAGAGGGGGCATTTGTCAATTATAAGAAAACCCTACATTCTCAAAATTTCCTTGGAGTTCTGTGAAAGGAAGGCTGAAATACATTTATGTTTACCAGAAAACAATTTTGAATTTTATTACTAATTTCTTTAAGGCTATTTTGCAGGTGTGGGAAGTTTTGAGGTACAAACAACAAGAAAAACTAATTTCTGTTGAATATTTAATAAGTGACATCTATGTCAGTAAGCATTGTCATTATTACCACCATCATTAGCCCTATGAGGTATTACCTTTTGGCCAACTATGGCTACATAAAGGGAGTTAGGCCCATCAGACACCTTCTGGGAAAGGTTGCTACATGATTAGTTTGTGAAAGAGCCAGGATCCAAACCCGGATCCAGTATATTCACTATATCTGGTAGGATTTAGATATGTTCTTGGCTAAGGTTTCTAAATAAAATATCAGATAGTTAAATTCTACTTCAAGTAAGCAACATACATTTTTTTTGGGGGGTGAGGGTCCAGTCATGGGGTCTGAACTCTGGGTCTGCGCGCTGTCCCTCAGCTCTTCAGCTCAAGGCTACCACTTGAGCCACAGCGCCACTTCTGGCTTTTTTTCCCTGCTTATGTGGTGCTGAGGAATCGAACCCAGGGCCTCATGCATGCAAGGCAAGCACTCTACCACTGAGCCACCTTCCCAGCCCCAGCAACATACATTTTAAGTTGAAAGTAGGTCCTAGGATGGAGTTGAAACACATATTAATAAGAGCAGTTGGATCTTGTTCCTATTAAAACGTTCATTGTTTATGAGACATTCAAGTTTATCTGGGCATCATGTAGTTTCATTTGCTCACGTAGCAATGGTTGGCTGGGTACCCTTCTGGCTTCTGACTCCAAGTCCATCCTTTCTAAAAGCCATATCTGCTCTTTTCGGTCTCCCTTTTCATCTTGTCTTATCTATTATAGTTTGTTATGCTTTGATATGAACATATAATATGGATCAGATCAGTATAAGATATCCCCATTCAGTGAGCACAAAGAATTAGCCCACTGTCCTTCACTCATAGTCTGGGTTTGTTTGTTTGTTTATTTACTTACTTATTCTCACGTGTTAAAGTTTAGACAAGAGTGAGAGTAGGTCGGGTCTCTTCCCAGCTAGCAGGAAGATCCAAGCCACCACTTCTCCAACAGATTGAAGAAAAGACATTTATGTGGATGGGGCATGAGTAGAATCAGAGCAGAAAATTCAGTTTAAAAACACTGTAACAATACCTAAGTATTTGTGAGAAAAATAACTGTCTTCTGGTAGGCGTAAGAACGAGTAACCATTATGTGTTAAGCAATTTCTGTGCATCATTCTTCCAGGCTACCCTGGGAGGTAGTTATCATTGCCACTTTCATTGTAGTAAAGACATAGAAGCTGATAGTCAGAGAAATGATATGCACAAGCCCAGGTCCTCTAACAGCCATGTGCACAGATGGAATTTCAAAAGGTGTCTCTCCCTGAAGTCCCCCTTTTCTTTCCTGTATTACCAGCAACACCGATGACATCCTTCTAGGCATGATCCCTGCCCTGTAGACCTGCTTTACAGAAAGCACTGTGGAAATCTGCTCTCTACCCTCTAGATACCAGCAGCCTGCATACCTTCACTAGCTTTACTCTAGCCCCAATGAAGAAATCGGGGCTATTGTGAGGGTACCCTCAAGCATACCCTGCTTAGTGTTAGTAATAGTAGCTGCCCAGCTATCACAGCTGCCTGTGCCTGTGGTGAACTAGGAAGCTAGAGTGACTTTTAGGAGTCACTTCTTCCCCTCAGTCCTAGGGAAGAAATACTGTTCTGTATGTTCTGTGCAAGGCAAAACTTTCGGCTGAAGTTTTGATCGCAGAATCACTTTTAACTTAAAACTGTCAACCGTACTCTCCTATGTGGCAGTTCGTTTGGATGAGGGCTTATGAAGGCTGACCTGTATGAGTTTTCTTTTATTACTAAGTGGCAATAAAGTATGGAGATGTGGTTCTTTGTGGTTGCTCTTGCTATGGGAAGGGAGAGGAGGGAATGAAAAATAATGGACACTTTAGATCACATCTAGAATTGCATAGGCTGACTTTGCCTCTCTGCTTCCTCTAGTTTTTCTACTGTAAAATAGAGTCCAGCAGGCCAATCTTGAGAGTCTTGGGAACTAAGCAAAATACCATCTTTGAAGTGCTAGACATGGAGCTGGGGATATAACTTAGTGGCTGAGTGCTTGCCCAACACGAAGTCCTGGGTTTGAGCCGTAACACTGCCAAGAGAAGCTAGCTGTGATGACTCAGACACGGTATTTTACTTGGCTCTTTTTCACCTCTCCATATCTTTACATAATGGAAAATTGATCTCAATACATAGAAATTTGGCTTTATAGGTACATTTAAAAATTAATATTAAGGGGCTGGGAAGATGGCTCAGTGATAGAGTGCTTGCCTTGCATGCCTGAGGCCCTGGGTTCGATTCCTCAGGACCACATAAGCAAAAAGGAAAAAAGCCGGAAGTGGCACTGTGGCTCAAGTGGTAGAGCGCTAGCCTTGAGCTGAAGAGCTGAGGGACAGCGCCCA
>NW_012267367.1:4551299-4559093 GCF_000151885.1 Dipodomys ordii
AAAAAAGCTGGAAGTGGCGCTGTGTCTCAAGTGGTAGAGCGCTAGCCTTGAGCTGAAGAGCTGAGGGACAGCGCCCAGGCCCAGAGTTCAGGCCCCACAACCAGACCCCCCAAAAAAATTAATATTAAATTTGAAAAGGTAGTTTTCATATAACTCCTGAGGTCTACTCATTACAGAAAGATGTAGGAAGTGCTTATGATATGCCAGCCACATGTCAAGTGATTAAGGGGGTTGAGCAGTTATTTATAAGGCAGGCATATATGCTGCATATGTGTAGATTGGAATTCTGGATGGAGAAATGGTTCATCCACAAGAGAAAACACATTGCTAATGTCAGGCACCACAATGAAGAACACTGAGGCAGGGACCCAAAACCTAAGGGGATTTGGCTATGCTGGCCTGTGAGGCCCAAGAAAATGACATAGATAAATCTCTCCTCTATTGCACACCAATTTTCTCCTGTGCATGTTTTTTGGCTCTCGCTCTCCTTATGCTGTTTCTTTTTCTCAGTCTCCAGTTATCTACTCAGTGTCTTGTTACCAAAGAGAATTGAGTTACCCCACAGAAAGCTGCCATTAATCTTGCTCCCCCAACGGAGGTAAACTTTGGCACCCAGAAAAGCTGCCATGGAAGTAAGTTCAAGTGAGCCAAAGGAGAAATTGAAGCCTGAGATGGCGCAGAGTGAGAAGGAGCGAGATGTGAGCTGAGAAAGGCCTTAAACATTTCATGAGGCTCCGGGGAGCCTGGGAAGTGGATGCCTGCCACCCATGGTAAGAGGAGCCTCTCAGCAAGTATGATATACTTGTGAGTGGACTCCTCAAGGACCTTCTGCCTTTACATAGGTGAAGTGCATTCTGGGAGATCATTGTGCATGTTCAAGTGACATTGATGCTGGTTATCTTTATAAACACATATAGTTGGAATTCTTCCCAGCTGGTGGTCAAAAGCTTTCTTCTTTTGCTAGTTTTTATGAGTCTGGGAAAGATGAAGTTGAATAGTGAGGGGAGCAATAAGCTTAAAAAAAAAAGATATTTCTAACACCAAGAACTAACTCCCAGATTTTGGTGGGCAAATCAAAACACGGATGGGCCAAGTGCTGGTGGGTTTTGGCTCAAGCCTGTAATCTTAGCTACTCAGGAAACTGAGATATGAGGATCATGGCTGAAAGCCAACCTGGGCAGGAAAGTTTGGGGGACTCTTATCTCTAATTGACCACCCAAAAGGTGGAAGTGGAGCTGTGACTCAAGTAGTAGAGCAAAAAGCTCAGGGACAGAGTTCAGGCCCTGATTTCAAGCCCCGGTACCAGTGTGCATGCATGCACACACTCATGCTCTCTCATTATGCACTCACACACACACTCACACTCTCAGAATGATTGGAAGTTTTTATTTGCATGCATGGATTTGGCTTCATTAGTTCTTAAAGATACTAGTAACTCCCCAGAACTTAGTAAAGATTCTAGTCACTCCCCAGAACTTAGTTTCTCCAACAGCCGTTTCCTGCCTCCTTCATGTTGCATTACATTTGCTTTTGCTCCAAGTAGAGATGCGAGGCAGATGCATGCAGTTTCCTGAGCATTTTGGAGTCTGGTTCTTTGCTTTGTCTCATTCTTTTTCCACATTCTTCTCGACTTTCCCTCTGTGGACGGGAGCCATGAGTCACCTATGGCCTCCTTTGCCACTATTGGAAATGGGGACATTGCTGCTTCTGCCAGGGCTGAGGTAATCTCAGAAATGTAGTTTGGCTGCCAAGAACTTGACATTCCTGGGGCATGTTGGTAGTTTTATTAGGACAGCAGGGAGGTACGGTGATTTTCTCAAGCCTGCTTGGAGGGACTTCTATCTGCAAGGGTACATACATAAACTTCCAATGTCACTCTTGCCCGTGGTTGCTGGTCACTTTGGGGCTCTGTCCTTCCTAAGTGGATGTGATTTCAGCTCAGGAGGTGGGAATCTGAAGACTATAGTTTGAAGCCAGACTAGAGAAATGTCCCTGAACATTTGTCACCAAAATAACCAGCAAAAAGCTGGGTGGGAGGTGTGACAACTTAGTGAATACAAGCAGGGATCCTTGAGTTCAAACCCCAGTGCTGGGCTAACAAAGACAACAGCCCCCTTCCTCACTAACAAAAAGCAAACAGTTGAACCAACAAGCAAACCTGGGCAAATTAAGTGTGACACATTTGGTTGAATTGCAACAATGTATTTATTTTTACATTAATTTATAGGTTCAAAGGTAAATGATGCTTGACATAGTGGGTGGTAGGTATCTGAAGTAAATGCTTCCTTATTAATTGCTTTGCTTTTTTGCTGGGGATTGAACTCATAGTTTCATGTATGCTAAACATGGATGGAGCTACATGGATAGTCTCCAAGGAGTCCTGGGACTAGCTTTGCTGCTCTAGATTATTTTGGTCAAATTCAAGGTCCTAGAAAATGGGGAAGCTTTCAGAAGTCTCTGAAGCTCTCTGGAACTGTAGGCAGACTTTCATGCGTACTGGTTTTCACAGGACTCTTTCTTTCCTCATTCCTATCAAAATATCAGCAGTATTCAAGATTCACTGAGATTTCTTTGGTCCCTTGCTACCATCCAAAGAGTGTAAAGATTCCTCTGCTCCTTATCTGTAGACATACATGTTCTTTTTGGTCATCAGCTACTTAAAAAAAAAAAATTAGTTGCAGGCCAGGCATGGTGGTCTATATCTGTAGTCCCAGCTTTGCAGAAGGTAGATTGGGATCAGAAACTTGCCTGGGCAGAAGTGCAATGTCCTATCTGCAAGAACAAACTAAAAGCAAAAACATAGGTCTTGAATTTAATCAACTGACTTGGCACCTAACTAACAATTAGGATATTTCATAAAGTCCAGATTTTGTACTTTTTTTTTATTGTTGTTGGTTGTGGGGCTTGAATTCAGGACCTGGGTGCTGTCTCTGAGCTCTTTTGCTTAAGACTAGCCCTTCATCACTCTGAGCCACAGTGCCATTTCCGGTTTTTTGAGTGGTTATTGGAGGTAAGAGTCTCAATGTAACTATTCTGCCCAGGCTGGCTTTGAACTGGGATCTGAGGATTCTCAGATCTCAGCCTCCTGAGTAGCAGATTTTGTACGTTTATATAAATAGAGTTAGAGGACTATGTAGCCTAGACTCATATCTGTACCTGGCAGCAGCTTTCTGGAGCTAAGTTAGGGTGTCCCTCTCATGGTACATGTGTTCCCTAGTTTTTCAAGGCCTCCCAGTGTGATGCAAGTTGTCTTATCTGACATTGGCTTGAGTAGATGTGAAGCAGGTTCTGGTGTCTTTTTTGCCTTACAGCAACTCTTAAAATCATATGCTTAGTGATTGACAGACAGTGGAAATGAGGTAAAAAGAATTTAGACAGCATCTGTTTACATTGTGCACTGACTGAAAGGTGTCAGGATAATGTGATCCTTGGGCTCAAGGTTGTCTGACCTCATTCTAATATTCTTTTCTGGTCAAATAGTTATTTCCTATTACCATCTTATTTAATTCTCACAGCAGTACTAGAGGTAGGCGAAGTATTATATTCATTCTGCAGAAGAGCAAGGCAGAACTGGGTATACCTCTGAGAAAGGAAGTTGGAAGAATGGGCATTTGGTCCCAAGATTGCTGATTCTAAAAATGGCGTACTTTTTAGTTGTATGCAAAAGCACCAGAGACTATGAGAATCCTGAGGCTATTTGTAGCTGAGCTGCTAATGACTGTAACACATCTGATTTCAAACAGAAGCAGGAAAGGTGGAGGGACCTCCATTATTGATGTCTCCAAACAAGCAGAAAGTTCCTGGGGTCAAGTAGACAATGGCTTGAAGGAGACTCACTAGGGCATTGACTGCCCTAGGTGTGCAGGTGAGTGCCTGTAATCCTCCTTGCAGGTGGACAGGTTGGAGGATAGTGGTCCAAGAGTGGTCCAGGAAAAAGAGTGAGACCTTATCTGACAAATGAAGCCACAAAGTGTGGGACCATGGCTCAAGTGGAAGAGCCTTTGACTAGCAGGTGCAAGGCTCTGAGTTCAAACTGCAGTACTCGCCCTCACTCCTTCCAAAGAGCACTAACTTGATTGACAGCTGTGGAGTCTGGGCCACAAGAACAGAAAGATGTTAAGAAGGATAACACATTGCTTTCCAGAGTCCTATAAACTTTCATGGGAAACCTAGAGAATGCGTGTGAAAGGATTTAACACCTTTATAAAGGCTGTCTCTTAACCATCAGGTTAACATTATTGAAGCTGTGTTTTTACATGTAGTGCAATCATTAGTGGTGTCTGCTCAATGGAAATTTACTGTGAGCCCTTGCATAGGTCTATTTGGAGCAGATTTATTCATACCACAAATGGGTGACTGGATTTGTAAAAGGAAGATTCTCAGTGAAGAAAGACCCTTATGAAGAGTTTGAAGTCATCCTGTAATCTTCATAGACATATGAGGTAGAGGAAACAGAAGGAAGAGGATAATTTGTGTAGAGGATGAGAAACCAGCCTGCTCCGTCTGTGTCCTGGCTCTCTGCACTACCAGTCTGTGTGGCCTTGGAGAGTGACCTTACTTGACTTTCTCTTGCCTTAGTTGTCTCCTTTATAAAATGGAGAAGATCATAATATCAACATCCCACGATGTTGCTGTAAAAGCCAGTGAATTATGTATGCCAGGTACTTAGGACTGAGCATGACACAGACACGCTTGTTAGCTGCTGCTGTTGATGTTATTATTCAAATGCCTCTTCCTGTGCAAATAAATAGTGCTTGGAACTTTCAGTTCAGAAACTGGTGAGGACTCAGGCATGGTCCCTTGGGGGTCATGTACTGTGAAGAGTTTATACTAATCCCTAATAATCTGTCTAGCTGCAGATAAGCCTGGGGTACCCTTTAAATATAAGTATTACTACTACGATGACAACAACAACATCTACTACTACTACTACTACCACCACCACCACCACCACCACCACCACCACTACTACTACTACTACTACTACTACTACTACTACTACTAGTTCTACTTTGTGCTAGTAAAGGGGCTAGAATTCAGGGCCTGGATACTGTCCTTTACCTTTTTTCTTTTCTTTCTTTTAATCCAAGTGTGGCACTCAACTACTTGAGCTATAGCCAGCTTTACTTCTGTTTTTTGTGTTTTTTTTGCTGGTTAATTGGGCTTTACTGCCTGGACTGGTTTTGAATCACCATTCTCAAATCTCAGCCTCCTGAAGAACCAGGATTACAGGTATGAGCCAGGGCTCTCATCTACAAGCAGCATTATTAAGCTTCTGGTGGTTTGTGACTTGGGCCAGCCACCTGCAGTGGTTGAATGTCAGGTGACCTTGGGAAAGAACATGAACTTTGGACCTTGGGTCCTGAATGTCATCCTATGGGTTCATTTTCCTGACATCACATTATCTGACCTTTTCCGCTTGACTCGTACATATACTAGATATTGCAAATAAGGGAAACCATGGGACCTATGTTTCTTTGGGCCTGGCTTACTTCACTTAATATAATTTTTTCCAAGTTTTTCCATTTCCTAACAAATGGGGCAATGTCATTCTTTCTGATGGAGGCATAGAATTCCATTGTGTATATATACCACATTTTCTTGATCCATTCATCTACTGAGGGGCATCTGGGTCTGAATGTCATCCTATGATCTCCTATAGGTCATTTTTGACTCAAGGCTTTTAGGCTCCTACCTCCATGTAAAAAGTGGCATAGTAATGTCAACTTTTAGGTGAGAAAATGACTAGGTCATGTTGGGTAAATGCACCCAGTATGGTGGCCCAGTAGGTACTCAGTGCCCATGTTAGCTCTCAGTGAAAACTCTGGTCTCACAAACTCCTCCCTGACGCTTTGGGGGGATAGTATTGCCTCTAACCATCAGAATCCCTGAAGACTTGGACTGCAGATTGCTTATCACTTGGAGAATGTGGGTAAAACTAATTGCATGCAGGCAGGGGGTGAATTGCTTGAGATTAAATCAAAAGGAATTTCCTGAGTATATGACCTCAGGGAAGCCTGAGGTAGAATTCTAAGGACACTGAACTCTGTGAGGACTGGGAGCAAGTGATTATAAGCACTTGTGAATTCATAGAAACATTGACCAAGAGGAGTGAGCTTCATTAAACTTCTCTACTGCCATACTCCCATACTCTGAAAGTGAGGACCAAGTTACACTTTCTTCACTTAAAAAGTCTTTTAATTTTTCTGTGTACTGCTCACCTTTTCTTTTCTTCTGCCACTTGTCTCTTCATCCAGTCAATATTCAGGTAGTTTTGGAATATTTAGGAGGCATGTTTTATTGACTTTTGTTTTTTAAATATAATTTTATTGTTACTATTAAGGTGTTGTACCAGAGGGCTTACCATTTCATAAATCAGTACAATTCTTTTTGGACAATGTCACACCTTCCTTTAGTTTCCGCTGCCCATTCCTACCCACATGTTGCCTAGTTCAAAGGACTAGGTCTTGAAGATTGTACCAGTAAACTACAGAGATTCACTTACATGCACATAAATATGCATACACACAGCTGTGCATATAATGCACACATAAAAATATACACACATATGCAATATATACATCCCCTCCCCACATGATTCCCTTTTTTTGGTTAATAGTTAAGAAAGACAGAAGGCATTTTAAAATAGATACAATATATAATGTGTTCTCTTTAGCAGTGTCATAGGTCTCCTCCCATTATATATATATATATATATTGGTTGTGGGGCTTGAACTCTGGGCCTGGGCACTGTCCCTGAGCTCTTCAGCTCAAGGTTAGCACTCTACCATTTGAGCCACAGTGCCACTTCTGGCCTTTTCTGCTTATGTGGTGCTGAGGAATCGAACCCAGGGCCTCGTGCATGTGAGGCAAGCGCTCTACCACTGAGCCACCTGCCCAGCTGTTCCTCTTGTTTTTTCCAGCCTCTGCTATTTGAGAATTTGTGCATTTATTGTATTTCTATTCTCTGAATGATGTCTAGAATAGTTCTTAAACTTCAGTACTCTTTAAACTGTCTTCTTACAGTACTCCGGTTCTTCAGTAATGTGAGCTTTCAGGAACATGACTTTTTTTGATAGTGGTCCTGTGGCTTGCACTCAGGGCTTGGCCACTACCACTACAAGGGTAGTACTCTACCATTTGAACCACAACATCACTTCTGGCTTTTATGATGATTAGTGGGAGATAAGAGTCTAAGGGACTCTCCTGCCAGGGCTAGCTTCATACTGTGATCCTCAGATCTCAGCTCCCTGAATAACTTGAGCTATGGACACAGGGCTAGGGAACCAAGTTTAATCTGCGGTTCACTAAAAGTTCTGTCAGTATTAGAATGTCATGGTAATACTGCTTTTTTGCTCTTTGTGCTATCAGCAAAAATATAGGTAAGTATAAAATCATGAAAGTATGCCTTGTTCAAAGTAAATAAATAGGAAAATGAAGGATATCATTTAGCTATACTGGAGACCATTTTCAAATAATAAATATTTTTCTGTAGAATTTTGCTTTAAGAAAAACATAATAAATAGTGTGTTGGTATGTTTTATATTAAGCAATCTTCAAATTGAAAACCAAAGTGGAGTAAATGTATATTTTGACTTGTACATGTATATCTGATTGTAGGGTAAATAAAATTTGCTTCCATTGAAAGTTTAAAGATTCACCCAGGCTCTGAGTTCAGGCCCTATCTTGAAGTCCTGAAGTACATGTACACAGACACATACAGATATACATACATACACACACACACACACACACACACACACACACACACACACACACACACACACACACACA
>NW_012267367.1:4559143-4561083 GCF_000151885.1 Dipodomys ordii
ACACACACACACACACACACACACACACACACACACACACACACACACACACACACAGCCTCTTTTTTAAACGGAGTTTGTATTGACAAAAATGTTGGTGAAATAATTTACTTAAAAGACTTTTTCATTGTTAGTTTCTGCTCCTAAAAATAGAATATGCTTTCTATAAGCACTTCTCTTTTTTCCCTGTAAAGCAACATGGCAAAATGGCTTCTTTTTTTCTACTGTGTCTAAAAACCTTCCAATAAGAGTGACAGCAATTTTCTTCTACAAGTATGCTTGTTAAAGATATCAAAATTTACTTTCTTCTGGTAAGTTTGAAAGAATAATGGATAAACATTAGGCAAATGGCAATAGATTAGTGAATTTCAACAAACCTTTTCTACTGCAATTGGTGGTCTGGATTTCAAAGCCCCCCCCCCCCATCCCTGGTGTTCTAAGTGCACATGCACTATTTATATTCACTTACTTCTTCATTAGCTGCCCTCTATAGTTCTAAGCCATGCCAAGTCCAAATATTGGGAAGAAAACAAATTCTGTACTTAACCAGGGGGCTGTGGGATTATAAAGTGGAAACTGTGCTGAATAGTAATGAATTAGTTATGTCTTATCGTTTTACTTTCATTAATTTTCCCTTGCTACAAGTAAATAAAATAAGATGACTTAAATATTGTGTCTCAATTTCATTCTTATTCTTGTGTTTTTATGCTACCAGAGAACATGTTTATTACCTAAAATTAACTCAGTGTATTGGAGTTACATGCTCAAAAGTACTTCAAAAGAATGGGGTAGTGTGTGGTGAAGCATTTAGAGTCATGTGTGAGCTGAAATCCTATTTGTGCTGAAGGGCTGGTGATCTCAAGTGTCTTGTGATTTACTCACTTTACTGGGGCATCTAAAAACTAGCTTATTATTTGTTTCATTATAGGTGATTTATGAATGAAATTCTTATTCTTCTATATCAAGAAAACGTCCCATCAGAAGAAAACATAAAGGGCGTTGGGACTGATTTCTCCGACCTTATTCTTTGAGAATTTCTTTTGTAGGATATGTTAGACTCCTAAGTTTAACCATTCAGATGTGGAGCATTTGTTGTCTTAGTGATAATAGGTCTGATTGCTGTCTTTATGTGCGTAGAATACCAGCCTTCTTCACTATCTTCCCATCCCCCAGGACTTTCTCTCTGACTCCTTCCCACCTTGCGTCTGTATTGGAAGTAATAATGTCATCCTGACATCCATGATGTGAGGACTATTGGCCAAACACTCTATACATCGTTACTTTACTGTTACTAAGGAGCTGCAAAGGGGCATTAGGAAATGGCACTTGGCTCTGCTTAGCTTTATTCAGATTGGCTATTTTCCAAGGACCTATAAGATCGATGATGCATGTAGTGCTAAAGGGCAGCTTCAGGGTCAGGGCATATTTATTGCTTGCTGGGGCATGTTATTGACCAATAAGAAGTTAAATAGTGCCTAGCTGTGTCTGCCAAGACGTTGCTTCTCGGGCAGAAAGACAAGAGATCACCTCTGGCATCATCTCTCTTATTGCCAAGTGTGTAAAATGGAACCAGAGCTTGCAGCTACAGATATCCTGGAAGGTGTGTTAAGAATTTCAGCTTATTTGAAATAGTCAGAAGACTTTGAGATATATACGTGATCTTATGATTTTTATTTTCCACCAGCACCTGGGATTGAATCCAGAGACTTGTAACATGCTAGACAAGTGCTCTACTGCTGGGCTACATTCCCAGCCCACTGTGATTGTGGGTTTTTTTGTTTTTGTTTTTGTTTTTTTAATTCCACTTTCCTCAAAGTAGAAAGAGAATGTTCCCTTTGAAAATTCTGTTGGTAAACTCCAAGTTCATTTAAGTACTGAGATATACTGTCTCATATTTCTTAATCCCTCCCTCCCTCCCTCCCTCCCTCCCTCCCTCCCTC
>NW_012267367.1:4561133-4627707 GCF_000151885.1 Dipodomys ordii
CCTCCCTCCCTCCCTTCCTTCCTTCCTCCCTTCCTTCCTTCCTCCCTTCTCCCCTTCCTCTCTTCCTTACCCCTCTCTCCCATAATCCTGAATCTATTTATATTTAAATTTGCATTAGGTTTTATGCACAAAAATCTATTTACATTTTTCTTCCTTTGGAAAGTATAATTTAGTATTGAATGAAAGAAAGATAGGAGAGAAATGGTGGTACTATTTCTGGAAATACATACACATGCTACATGTGCTACTTAGTTGAATAATGAATCCCAAAGATAAATTATTCAGGAACACACATGCAGTTTATATTTGATGTGTGTGTGAGGCGGGGGTGGGGGGACTTTCTGGTTCTTGTGACTCCACCAATAGAAGCAAACTCTTTTTAAAAATGCAGCAGCTATACATATAAATGTATAAATTGATGACCGTTGGTTCCTATCAATCACAGGGAAGGACCACTTAGCAAGTACCTATCACTAGAGATGAAGCTAGGGGTGGGGGGAGGAGAAAGAAAGGGGGAGATGGGTCTGTGGGGACCAGACACAGCTCAGATGAATCACAGTGTTGTGTATAACCATAGGGGCTCAGGGCAGGGGATAGAAGGTTGAATCACAGTGTTGTGTATAACCATAGGGGCTCAGAGCAGGGGGTAGAAGGTTGAGAGGGAATAAAGGCCCCCTCATCATGGCCTGTATGTGCATATTATTATCTTTATTTTATTTTTATTTTTTTGTCGATCATGGGGCTTGAACTCTGGGCCTAAGTGCTGTCCCTCAGCTCGTCAGCTCAAGGCTAGCACTCTACCACTTGAGCTACAGCTTTACTTCCGGTCTTCTGGTGGTTTATTGGAGATAAGAGTTTCATGGACTTTCCTGCCCAGGCTGGCTTTGAACTATGATCCTCAGATCTCAGCCTCCACAGTAGCTAGGATTACAGGCGTTAGCCACTGGCGCCCAGCAGCATATTAGTATCTTAATAGAACTTATTATCCGCTGTGTTTGAGTAGGGCAAATGCAGTAACAAGGATGGGTGCTCTCCAGTCAGACATACGGTGCCTGGATTATAACATGCATATCCCATAGGATAGGCCTTCCAAATGAGCACCAGTTCACTTAACAGTATGCAAAATAGCCTGTGAAAAGGTTCAGCGAGGAATACAGGTATGATAGTGAGATACTGTGCACCATAGCAAAGGTATGGGCTTTACTCTGGGGAAGAACTGGACAAACGTAGCATGGTGGGCTAATTTGTGTTCCCTAATCGTTCATGCTGTGACCTTGGGGTCTTGTCTGATTCTACTAGTCAGACTTCTGTCATATTGAAGAAAGCAACTTAAAGGAGGACAATTTTATTTTGGCTCATGATTGTAGTCATACCAGTGTAAATACTGGTCAAACTCTTATATGGAACGCTAATCTGCAGTGAAGTCATAAGTAGAGTCTTGAGAATTTCAGCAGCCAAAACCAGAAGGCTTGTTTATTCATACCTAGCAGTTTGCTGGCTAACCATTGAATAGTTGGGGCTCTGCATTCTAGCACATCTCTGAGTCCTGCCTCCTTCTGTGGCCTTCTTCACATAATTATAGTGGCAAGGCTCCCAGGGTTTGCATCTTGAGAAGAGCCAAAGGACATAGCCTTGGAGCAGGCAATCTTAGTCTACCACATTATATTCATTCTGTCCAAGTTCAGTGTCAGGGCAATAGAATCTCTTCCCTGATGAGAAGTAGCCGGTTTTGGGGGAAAAAACATTAGAACTAGAGGTATTGTTATAATCATATCTAAAATAATCTTCCACAGATGTTGGATTCCATAGGCATCCTCTGTACTTAGTGGCATGTCACTCCATTAACAGCAGTGAAGCTGCTAATAAAGTAGAGAGGTGGTTGGGAAGGCCGGTAGAGAGAGGTATTATTACCCAGCAATGTGACCTATGCCACGATGTGGAGGAAGTTGAAAAGCGACCAGTCACTCAGACACATACAAATCTCTTTGAAGAAGCAATATGAAAACTAAAACTGGATCTTACATTCAGACTTGACTGATAAAAGACTTTTCCAGAGTGAGGCAAATCATTTTGGCAAAAAGGCAAATGTGTACCAAGAAGCAAAGGCTAAAAGCTAAGCTTTTTCTGGACACTCCTTAACTTCACAAGGCTTGCTTGCTTGGAGAGAACTGCATATCTTTCTTCAGCAGTGTTTGTCTTCTCCCACACCATGCATATGGAGAACCAGGCCCCTACCCAGCAGGTTGCCAATTCAGAAAAATCCATAGCCCAAGGGGATACCATTGATGAATTACAGACAAGTTGCCTGTCAGCGGGGCAACATGGATTGGATTAGAGAATCTTCCTATCATGCTGGCTTTTCTAAAAAAGATCTGCCTGGGAAACAAAGATGCTCGAACACATGGTCAGCATTGAAAACAAATATTGATTCGCTCTCTCCTCCCCCCCCCCCCCCAGTGGCTTAGACTCTGAAGCCAAAAAAGTGCTGGGGTGTGGAAAACCATTTTGTGCTGATTGACCAGAGTGAAAGCTCCATCTAATTTTAAGATCTCAAAAATGATGGAATATTTAAGCTGATAGAAGAAGGGCAAGAATGGATGGATGGTAAGAATCCAAGACTATGTGTGTGAAAGTGGTCTCTTCTAGTTTGTCTTTGTTACCCTGGGCCTGAGTGTTGGACCATCCTTCTGTATTTCCTACTGTATGTAGAATTTTCTGATACTGTGTCTGTTTTTCCATGCTGTGGACAATCTACTTAATTCAAAGTGTATGTCCAGCAGCTGATGTTTAGTGGTGTTTAGATTTAGGATTCAGACCTTTAGGATTCAGACCCTCTGCTGAGTGTTCTTATTATCCCGTTAGAAAAAAATGCTCTGGTGCTCTCTGATTGCATCTGTCAACTGAATTGAAAATATTTCCATCTCTGCCAGATGCACAAGATACCATATAAAAGGAGCATTATTTTTTCTTTAGTGAATTAGATTTGTTACCTCCATGGATCTAGATAGACTCTAGCAGCTTGTTATTCCATGGATCAGCCTGGCTTTGAAGTCTACTCTCAAGTCAGTCTCCACCTCTTCCCCCCTGTTTTTCTTTCTTTTGTTATTGTTGTAGTCTGTAGTGGGGCCTGAACTCTGGGCCTGGGCACTGTCCCTCAGCTCCTCAGCTCCTCAGCTCAAGGCTAGCGCTCTGCCACTTGAGCTACACCTTTTTGTGGTCTGCTTCTGATTTTGCCTGGTCTTCCTGCAGATGTGGAATTAGGAGCCTCAGAGTGGGTTATAAGTGTGAGCGTGAGCCACCAACTCCAGCTCAGATTTGATTTTATGAAATTTAAATTTAAGTAGCCCCATTGTGGCTCCAGGCCTCCCCATTCATTGCACAGAACAGTTCTAGAGTTTTCTTTGGGAGATTTATTGCTGAGTGTGGCAAGACCTTTGCTAGCTCTCTAACTTCACAGAAGAACTTGAACGTGGTACTCATTTCTTTTTTCCTACCAAACACTCTATAGAAAGAATCAAAAGCTGAGACTGCCACGGGGGAATGGAGAAAGGCCACTTACTGGTCTAGTCATAAAAACTGTCGGTGTTTTGCTGCCTTAGCCATTATAAAAAGCATTCTCTGTAGGATAGCCAGGACATTGTGAGTGGGTTCCATAACCACCTAAGTCCAGAAAGGCCAGGTTAAGTGCAGCTCTGCAGCTTTCCTCTCTGAAGCTTCTCCCAGCCTCAGAGATAACAGTCAACAGCTAAGTCAGTGTCAGTGTCGCGTATATTCAGTGTATCAGAAGCTCTTTCCCTTTCTGTGTTTTCCCATGAAACATGCTTTGGACTAAGCAATCAGATTTTGTGCAGCAATAGGGGACAAACTTAAAGTCTATTATTATAGTCAATTGATATACCACATATCTAGACTTCTGTGGAACTTAAACTTTGTATTTGTGACTTGGCCAATCTTTCCTTTATTCTGTCTGTAATGTGAATTCTTCAAGTGTATAAATGTCTATAAATATCCAGACTGGGTCTGGCTCCACTGCATGCCCTTCAAGGCAGGAGACTTTTGTTTTCATTCTGGGGATTGACTCAGAGCCTGGGTACTGTCCCTTGGCATTTTTTTTACTCATAGCTGCCACACACTGTACTACATGAGCCACAGCCTTACTTTCAGCAGTAAGAGTTCCATAGACTTTCCTGCCCAGGCTGACACTGAACCACGATCCTCATATCTCAGCTTTCTGAGCAGCTAGGATTATAGGCTTGGGCCACTGGCACCCAGTCACAAGTGTTTTCTTTGTACATCTATTGCTCCTTTAAGCCAGAGCTGTAGCATCCAGCACTAAAAACTTGAATGTAGCCTTTTCTTCCCTGTCTTAGCAAAGGGTAAGACTCTATACATACCTAACTACTGTGTCTTTGCCATTAACTTTCTCAAGTGGTTGCATTCCATTCTTTTAGTTAAAGAAATGTTAGTTTGTCTGCATCGATGATTCTTTTTTTTCCCCCTCTCCTTTTATTGATACTCATATGAATGTGAGCATGAGTAGGAATGTATGCTTACTTATTTCTCCTACTTTTTTTTTTCTTAAGAAAATAACTTGATCAGTTAGCAGGAAGCAAGCAGAGCAGATCATAGCTATTTGTTCCTTTATCAAATGAGATATGGGAAGAGAAACAAAAGAAGTGTAAAAGAGAAATATTCCTCCTCCTCCTCCTCCTCCTCCTCCTCCTCTTCTTCTTCTTCTTCACTCACTTTCTTCCTACTCTTTGAAAATTGTTCAACAAATTACTTGCAAGAAAACATCCCTCTCTCAAAAAGAATCAATATAATTTGATTTGTGAACTTCATTGTCCCGCTTTGGTTGAGAGGAAGACTTTGACAGAATTGAAATCAGCAAGATGCTGTCCATGACACTGAAATATTGAGCTTTCTGAGATAACAGTCATGTAGCAAAAAGTGGTACTTTTCTGTTTGACAGTGCCACTGTTGTAGGAAAAGAAAGGATTCTGAGAAGACATATAGAAGTAGGTGTGTGCACATGTGTGTGTGTGTGCGTGTGTGTGCGCACGTGTGCGTGTCGCACGTACATTTCCTACTGTTGCCTGTTCCCAACCTTTGAGACTCCCAATCTCATCGTGATGGCTATTAGTTTTATTCCCAGGGGAGGAACCACTTCCATTTCCTCCTGTTGGTGGTTATATCTGGCTTCTGTCTTGTCAGGAGACAAAGGATCTGGGAGTAGGTGCCTGGAAAGATTCAGCCCAGCTCTGCTGGAAGCTGCCAACTCAGTAGTCTTGGGGAGAAGGTACTGGGCTAAAGGATGAGGCTTGGAAGCCTCTTCTTTGTTAAGAAGATTCATAGCTCTCTGGAGGAGAGGAGTAATCAGGGCTAAGGGAAGATTTGGGGCCGTGCCTTTGTATCTTATATCCATCTGCTTAAACATTTCTTTAACTTGCTGAAAAGAGGAGGTCCCATGGAGGCTTATTTGAACAAATATTTGCTCTCCCTAATTATATACCCAGAGCAGCTCTCTTGAATGTTTAATGCAAACCTTAATATTTACAATAGCATAAGGAAGAGTTTATAATGTGTTTGGGAGGCTTCCGAAGTTGGGACAATAATTCTTCTTTGCACTTCTATTAGACTTTTCTTTCCAAGAGATCCTGGCCATATTTTCCTTAGCTACCATTTTCAGGGAGATGAGATTAAAGGGAGGAAAACTGCAGAAGAGGGAGCAGCCCCCATGAGCAACTGTAAGCATGTTTTATATGTGGGACGCTTGTCTTGACTAGAAGTTTTGTGCCCACCACAAACCTTCCTTCTTACCCAGGAATAACATACCAGCCAGCACTTACAGTTGCCTCCTGATAGCTCATGTGTGGTGTGTCACCAGGCTAGGCTTGGCTGCTGACTCTGATGGTGGCCTTCTCTGGCTCATTTGCTCTTCTGTGGCATGCCCAACCCATCCCCTTTACAGTTTGATGCTTTTGTGAGACGTCATAAATGATATCTGAAAGATGTTTCTGTGTGTTGAAGACAAGAGCAGTTGGAAGAGGTGGATGAACTCTTCCTCTGTTCTATACATGACCCTTGCAAAGGTGGTTTAACTTCTAAGGGGCCAAGATGGGCCATTGCAACATTGGAAATGTTGCACGTCCAGTAGCAGGTGTGTGTGGACTCTTGCGTTGGTGCATTGGCTGTTATCACCTGTGGAGCCTCTGAATACCCAAAAGCCATCTTCACTTTGCAGCTTAGATAGAAACAGCCTGCGTAGTGTTTCCCAGGTAGCGATGGCATCCAGCACCAAACAAACTGGTCAGATATTCTAGGGACTCATTTCTTTCAAAGCAAGAGATTTTAAAAGAAAAAGAGAGATTCTGCCTAATGTTAGGCAATGACGTGTGCACAGGTGCCCAAGGCCTCAAGGAACTCATAGGCATAAATGGGAACTCTGCCCCCAGCACTGGGCAGATCAACCCCACTTATGTTAGGCTGCCTGAATGTTGTGGCAATAGCCATGGAAATAGGCTCTGAGCATCTGTGTGAGGGAACCCGTCTGTGAACATTATCAACTCATATTTAGGTGACTGTACAAACACCCACTTGGGAGCCCTGCTGGAATGTGTCAAGATGCTCTTCAACTGAGGAATGCGACTTTCCTTCTTTGCCAATGTCTTGTTTTCCTTTTATAAGTTGGGTTTGATGGATGCTCTGCCCAGTGGGCAGGTGGTCTCAGATCTCTGGAATTTGTCTCAAATGAAGTGATTTATTTCTCATCTATAATCTTAAAACAGAATTGTTCTCCTTGCCTTATTTGTTGCGGTTTCTTCAAGGGCAATAGGCTTGGCTATGTGTGTATGTGTGCGTGTACATGTGCATGTGCATGCGTGTGCATATGTGTGTGTGTGTGTGTGTGTGTGTGTGTGTGTGTGTGTGTTTGCATTGGGGACTTGAACTTAAGGCCCCGTACTTTGCTTAACTTTCCACTCAAGGCTCATGCTCTACCACTTGAGCTATACCTCTATTTCTGGCTTTTGCAGGTTAATTGGAGACAGAAGTGTCTCAGGTTTGTCTGCCTGGGCTGGCCTTGAATTGTGATCTTCAGATCTCAGCCTCTTGAGTAACAGATATGAGCCATTGGTTCCTGGTTCCAGGCTGGCTTCAAAAGAGTCATTTGCTTTTTCCATCTTTGTTAATAATGAGCAAATGCTTTTGATTTGTAGTGGAGTTGGTGTCACCTGAATAGTATAGGTGGGAAAAGAGCAGGTGTCTTCTGGAGGAATGTGGTATGTATGTGTTAGTCTAGATCTGTTGTTCAGATTTATCCAGGTTGGTTCTCCTTGGTATTTTTGGTGATATTGAAAGTTGACTTCTGTTCCAGGTAATTTTCTTTTGAGTGGTTGAGTAGATGACTATTCTCAGACACAAGTTTATGACTTGGCATTTACAGTAGTCTGTGACTTAGCACTTAGTATATGATCCTCAGCAGGGCTTTCTCCAGGTACTTACACTCAGAAAAATAATATATAGCATAGACTAGGAGTTGATCAAATAAATAGAGGGATGGAGTGAGCACCACACACTCCATTATGATATCCAGGGCCACAGGAGTGAGCTGGACTGTTGAAGATACTTGCTTTCAAGTGAGGGCAGATAGACAGCACAGATGGGGAAAGAACAGAGTGCAAGTAGCAAAACCTCTGTGTAAGGTTTTGGTGTACTCCAGACCACAGCAGTGTGGCTCAGATCAGATAGAAAACAAGAGCACAAGGAAAGAACTCATTCTGTGTTTTGGAGGTTGAGAGCAGGACTTGCTGGGTCTTGCCTCTGCTGTGGTCTTGGTATGTAATTTCACTTCTCTTTAAAGCCTTCATATGATTTCCTCTGTGAAAGGAAGATACTTGGAAACTTGAGTTGTGGTTAAAACAAAATCCCTCTTCAGTTTTCAGATGTAGCTTGGGTGGGAATGAGAACCTCTTCTTGGTTTGCAGTTTTCTCTGGGAGGCCATGTGTAGAGGTCTGAGGGGGACTGGAAGCAATCCTTAATCATCTACCTATGAGGTTCATCTTGATTTTGGCGTTGCATGGCAATATTCACTTTCCTTGCCTTCTCTTCTCTCTTGTTTGAATTGGACTGGATATGTTCTGAGGCATTATGGGAATGGGCTTCCCAGTTCCTTAATCTACATGGGGTAGAGAGTACTGAGGGCAGAGTGTGGGATCCACAGGCCTGGCTGGCTTTCCTTTTTTCTTTTTCTTTCTTTTTTTCTTTTCTTTTCTTTCTTTTTTTTTTGGTGAGTAAGTTATGCCTTTATTTTTCATAAGAGAAAAAATGACAAGTGGCAACTTGCCTTTACAAGAGACATTAGACAATATTAGAATAAAGAGCTATCTGTCTCATAGAGACAGAAGCCTCAGAAAGACTATTATACAGCTTATAAACAAAGAATTATTAAATAAATCCAAGAATAATACACTTCTTTTTTGGTGGTACCAAGGTTTGAACTCAGGGCCTTGTGCGTACTTAGCTAGCATTCTAGCACTTGAGCCATGCCTCTAGCATGTTTTTTTTTTTTGCTTGTTAACTGGAGATTGAGTTTTGAGGATTTGTCTGCCCAAGCTGGTCTTGAATCACAATCCTCCAGATCTCAGCCTCCTAAGTAGTTAGGATTACAGGTGTGAACTACTAGTGCCCGGAGAATATACATTTAACTAGATCAAAAATGACGACATGAAAAAAAATGATCACATGGAACCTATCAAGTGGTGTGTGACGAAGAAAAAGGAATATCTGGAAATCCACATACTGGGTATTCTCTGTTAAAATCAAGGAGGCTCGACTCTGTTTATTAAAGTATCTATGGATATGACTGTGTTTTTCTAAATGTTTCATTATTGATACTCAGTCTTGTAAGTCTGGTTCCATAGTAATCTGTAATGTAACTAGTTGCATCTGAAGGTCCAACAGTCTGCATTGAAATAAGAATAAAATCAGTTAGGCTCCCAATTCCACAAAATCCTACAGTGCAAAACTTTAATAAACCCAAGGCAGGGTATCCAAGATAAAATTGATCTGCTCCCAACCATCCAAGAAAAAGAGACAATGCAACTGCTACTTTGTATGAATAACCATTTACATTTCGGCATGATATGGGCTTGAAAAAACCAATTTCATTTCCAGTAAAATGTGTTTCGTTGCCACTGAAATCCTTACAAGTTATGTTGGGTGCTGGAAAACATGGGACAAGAGCTGTGTAGTTTGTACAGTTAACTGGTTCTTGTGTAGCATCATTTATTTGGGGATCTTTACAAATATATTGTCCCACTTTGAGGTCCTTGCACTTAAATGTCTCCTCATTCCCAGCGGGGGCAGCCACCCAAGGTCTCCTGGTGAAGGTCATGAGCCACAGGAGGCCCAGCAGATGGGTCTGGAGGACCACTGGCTTTCCTTTCTTATCCTGCTAGGTCCTGTCTTGTCTCTGTTCCCAGAAGCTTCTACCGTCTTCCATGATGCTGTGGTTGTCCAAGAAGGAAAGCAGTATTTCTCAAAGAAGGATTTGAGGCAGTCTGTATTGTATATCAGCCTTATTGAGATAATTTTTTAATCTTCACACTTGTGACTGCAACCTGTACCTACTGAATTGAAATCACTGGGTCTGGGGTCCAGAAACGTACGTGTGTGTGTGTGTGTGTGTGTGTGTGTCTGTGTGTGTGTGTGTGTGTGTGTGTGTGTCTGTGTCTGTGTGTGTTTGTGTGTTTGCGCCAGTTCTGGAGCTTGAATTCAAGTCCTGGGTATTGTCCCTGAGATTTTGTGCTCAAGCCTTGTGCTCTACTCCTTGAACCACAGCTCCACTTCCAGCTTTTTGGTAATTTATTGGAGATGAGAGTGTTATAACTTTCCTGCCCTGGCTGCTTTGAACTGTGATCCTCAGATCACAGCCTCTTGAGTAGCTAGGATTACAGGCGTGAGCCACTATCTAGACAAAATTTTGGTAATTTTTATCTATAAAATTTAATTTTGCATTTGGAATAATAGTAATAACTAATCTTTACTGAAGGTTAATTATATACTACTACTGAGCATTTTTATGCTATAACTGCATTAATCCTGAAAAGTCTCCATGTGAGATAGATACTGAATTTGCCATTGTTTTACCAGAATGGATACTGAGGTATAGAAGATTGAAATAATTTTGTTCAAATATGTTTGAAGTCTCATTTATCATATTGTTTTTCGAATTGCATATACATAGTGATGTTTCATAAATGAATTGTCTTTTGTTAGACTGAGTACAGGGGACTTAAACTTATACCATAGCCTAGGATTCCACTTGACTTTGATTTAGATTTTCATGTGTGTGGCTCCCCACCTCGTCCTTTGCTTCATCTACTTTGCTAAATGCTCACATCTGGAACCATTTTCTTGGCATGGGCCAACACCTGCACAGATAGAAAGCTGTGGCCGGCCCACGTGCTTGTTGATGATCCCTATCTTGGGATCATCTGCAAAGAGACAAGAGAATCTGGGGTTTTCCTAATGTCTGGAGATTGCTGGAAGAATTGTTTTCTTCTTAGTGATTCTAGCTTAGTGTCTGAGAAAAAGTTGGCCATTGAAATAGAACCAGCCCAAGCAGGTCTGAAGATAAAAATCAATCATTCCTTTCATAGAACTCTTTTTACTTTAAGTTCCTGGTGCTTGCAGTCTCATAAGGAATTTGCTAAAGAAACGGCCTCACAAATGTCAGGTGGAGAGAGTTTTGATGGATACAGATGTTAAGAGCTTCAGAGAATAGTATTTAGTTAGAGCACGGTGGATGGACATTTGTTCACATTTTCTCTAAACCTTTCAAAAAGAAGTGCTTGTTACATCCCCAAATTTCTAAGGTAGATTTGTTAGGTTTAATTACATTATAATTATGGTCACAATGAAATGACAAAACCTAATCTTTATTTTTTTTTAAAGTATTTTTTTTGGGGGGTCCGGTCGGTCATGGGGCCTGAACTCTGGGCCTGGGTGCTATCTGTCAGCTCTTCAGCTCAAGGCTAGCGCTCTACCACTTGAGCTACAGCGCCACTTCCAGCTTTTTTCTCTTTGCTTATGTGGTGCTGAGGAATCGAACCCAGGGCCTCAGGCATGCGAGGCAAGCGCTCTACCACTAAGCCATCTTCCCAGCCCTAAAAAAGTAATTTTAAAACATAACCAACTTTCATAAGTGTGATGGGATTGGTTGTAACAACCTCAAGATTTATAACCAGTTAACTTCTGGCCTAATGTTTCCATGTGATTTGTATACATTTCCTAAGCTGTTAATAATATGAACCCATGAGACTGTCAGACAGGTTTTCAGAAAATCAACTTACATACAGCTTTCTCTAGAGTTGATTCCTCATGGTTAATTTGAACACTCCCCTTCTTTCTCTGTGGAAAATGTGGGTATCGAACACAACTATGCTGGAGACATGGCCGTGTAGAGATAGATGGATGAATTGGTTTCAGTCCTGTTTTTAATTCTAAAGTTATCCTAAGGAAAAGAGAAGGTAAACAAATTGAGAGGAATGTGGGCACTGGTGGCTCACTCCTGTAACCCTGGCTATTTAGGAGGATGAGATCTGAGGATGGGGTTTGAAGTCAGCTTGGGCAGGAAAGTCCTTGATACTCTTACCTCTAATTAACCACCAGAAAACTGCAAGTGTAGCCGTGGTGCATAGTAGTAGAGCCCTAGCCTTAAGCAGAAAAGCTGAGGGACAGTGCACCAAACCCCTGAGTTTAAGCTCCATGACTGACTGGGGAAAACAAAAAGGAATTGACAGGAGAGATGTGCATACTGGAAGTTTGGGCTTTTTGGTTGAAAGAATAAAATTTAGGTTTTCTAGTCATGTGCTTTCTTAGAAAATTGGAAACTTTATTTAAACAACAAAAAAAGACAAAAGATAAAGAATTCTTAAGGCACAACCACTGCCCACATCTGGTGCTTTCTCACTACCAAACATGGTGAATATTTTATTTAGAGTCATACATTCTGAAGAAAAACATAATTTTAAGGAATCAGTTCTGTAGAAAATTGTTTCTAGAAACTGCCCAATAAATAAGTGGGCTAAAGACTTAAAGAGAAACTTCTCTGAAGAGGAAAGAAGGATGGCAATAGACACATGAAGAAATGCTCAACCTCCCTAGCCATAAAAGAAATGCAAATCAAAACAACTTTGAGATACCACCTCACCCCAGTTAGAATGGCTAAAATCAAGAAGTCTAAAAACAACAGATACTGGAGAGGATTTGGACAGAAAGGAACCCTACTCCACATAGAGCTCCCCTATGACCCAGCAATCCCACTTTTGGGCATTTATCCCAATGTTTACAAACAAGACCACATGACTAGACTATGTTTATTGCAGCACTATTTACTATAGCTAAGATATGGAACCAATCCAGATGCCCCTCAGTAGATGAATGGATCAAGAAAATGGAATTCTATGCCTCCATCAGAAAGAATGACATTGCCCCATTTGTTAGGAAATGGAAAGACTTGGAAAAAATTATATTAAGTGAAGTAAGCCAGGCCCAAAGAAACATAGGTCCCATGGTTTCCCTAGTATATGTCTGAGTCAAGCAGAAAAGGTCAGATAAGGTGATGTTAGGGAAATGAACACTAAGATATGTATTCAAATGTTTTTTTTTCTTTCATGCGATTGTTTGTAACACATTTATAAGATTATTTCTTTGTTGCTTTGTAGGTCCCTCCCCCACAGTATAACCCCTGCTTTCACTGTATTTGATGTCGTTATAATTTGTGGAGGGGAAGGGAAGAAACAAATCGTTTAAATAGGGATACAGGTGGACCCATTGCAACAATGAGATGTACAAGTCGTTATGTTGAAAATGAATTTTACAACTTTGGTGCAGGAGTGGGGAGGAAGGGGGAGGGGGAGCTGGGAGGATTGGGTGGGAGGGCAGGGGGAGGATGGGAAGGGGAAAAAAAAAGAAAATTGTTTCTAGAAAATTGTTTCATCATTGGTGGTTACATATGGAATTTACAATCTAAGTTTCAGATTTGAGAAGCTTGACATTTACTTTAATTCATCCAGGATTTTGTGTTAGAGTCCTGATGTGCGCAGTGCTGTGCATGGTCTGGGTACCACACAGTAAACCAGACAAGCTGGATCAGGGTGAATAGAGTTCATTATAGTTGTTTTTCCTTTTAGTTCCTGCTTTGATATAGGTATTTTGCAAGTTGTAGGGGGGAAGAGTAAAGTGTTCAAATTGGAGGGAAAGTCAAGCTTTAAGGAAATGAGGATGACCTGTAGTCAAAGTCCAGCTTTGCCAAGTAGAACCCAATACAATTCCTGGTTGGATTCATCAGTGAAGGGACAAATAGTTCCATGTGGAGACTCTTGGGCCTACCTTGAGATGCTCAGGGATGCTGGGAATGCCATGGAAGAGGAAGCCTATGGAGAAGAGACAGTGCATTGGTATAAGCAAGATGCTGGAGAGAAAGCAGGGAGGAGTGAAAAACACAGAAAGTGGGAGTGTACGAAGGAGAGAGTCCAGTTACCAGGCTTTGTATTGAACAGAGAGATGATGCAAAGTACAGGTTGTGTGTGTGTGTGTGCACACGTGTAAGTTGAGACATTCACTTGAACATGACAGAAAGAAATAGCTGATTTCATTTCTGGAGAGAGACTAGGACATTGAATCTGGAGTGGTTGCTGGTTCTTTTTTATTTCTTAAAGAATTCTTGGGGTAAAAGATTATAATAGGCCTTTCAGAGAAGCTCTGTTAAAGGATGGCTTAGCACTCAGAGCCTACTACTTTGCTTATTCATGAAGACAACAATACAATAGATTCATGTCAGAGAAGAAGCTACAGTTAGATATTGCTGAAATAAACACACAATACCAATTCTATTGAGAACATAATTATAACAATTCTTTAAGCCAAAGAATATCAGGTTGGAAGAAAATGCACAAAGCTATAACTTGCTTAGTGCAGTATCCTAGGAAAGTAATTTGTGAATTAGTTTGAACAGTTAAACATTTGCTTAAATCACAGAAAATGGTAACAAAAGAGCCTACAATGGACATTACCCCGAGTTAGCACAAGTTTTGAGTTAAAGAAAACAAAAATCACTGCAGCTACCCTTCCCCCATTACTTTTCCATTCTGCAAAGTTAGAAAAAGAGCTCACATGAAAGAAATTATGTTCTTGGGTTTTCAGTGAACACTTTTCTAGAGTGTTCCTTCCTGTAATCTCTGAATCCCCCTCCCTGCCCTGCAAATCCTGCTTTCCCTGGGGCCACAGAATCTCCCCACACTTACAGCAGCCTGGACATGTGGGCGCAGGTGGAATGCACCTGTTTGTGGGCCATTCCAGGAACTCTTTTGATCCTCAGGGGACCCTGCCTAGAGATCTCTTGGCACTGTGCTGTGTCTGTGCCAGGCTCAGCAAAGGGCTTCTTATAGCACTGAGCTACAAGGTGATAACAGGCAAGATCTGTGCCTGCTTCAGGCTTTCTCCCTGATATGAAGAAGAAGGGGAGGGGAGGAAAACACTCTCTCTCCCTCTCTCTCACTGTCTCTCTCTCTTGCAACCCACAATGACAGGGCAGCTGTGTGCAGAGCAGAAGGGAAGTTGTAGGGAGAGATCTGCGGTTTCTCCTTGGAGAGCTGGTGAGGTGGGCATGGGTAGGGGGATGGGTATGATTGTGGTTAGTTGCCCAAAGTTTTCAGATCCCTCCCTGTGCCCCAGAGGTTGATTTAACATGCGTGCATGCATGCATGCATACACACACACACACACACACACACACACACACAGAGAGAGAGAGACATAATTTATTACTTCCTTTGCTCTACTGTTCCGTGTCTAGCAGTTCCAAAGAATGGCACTTGAGTTGGGGGTAGCCAGAGAGGTGGGCAAGCAGAAAAAACCTTTTTCTTATACTTCAGGACCCTAGAGAGGGAGAAAGAGAGGGGGAGGGGAGAGAGGGGGAGGGGAGAGGGAAGGAGAGAGAGAGGGAGCAAGCTGGCAGAAGCCATCCCATTCCTGGTGATCTCAATTATGTCACAGCTTAACTAGTCAGGTCTCAAGCTTGGACCTAGGCTTTTCTGGTTCCTTATCATTTTTGGAGGCAGTGGAAACAATTAAACTTTGGTTTGTTTTCAAACAGCTCCCCTCGCCCCCCTTGATGTTGGTTATAGAGGATTCACTAGCTAGTTTCTACAAGCTTCTTGTTTCTTTTGACTCTTATCAGTCACTGTTTATCCTCCATCTCTTCCACAGTCTCTTCCTTACCAAGCTCTGAGAACATTGTTTGCACGTTAAGTCAGATTGTGCGCTGATTGGTTGAGAACTCCATGTGATGCGGTTTGGGCCAGGACCTGGCTTTTCTGCGGCTGTGCTGCCTGCTGCCCTCTCCCAGCAAACACTCCCTCCGTTACTCATTCTTCAAGGCTCTATCTGCTTCTGTTGCCCCAACTCAGCCACACAGTGGGTGTCCTAAGTCCCCTCCAGCCCAGGTCACCTCTTTGCTGCCTTGTTTGACCTGCTCTTTGCTTGACACTCCCTCCCCCATCCCCCACCAACAAGTGGGTTTTCTTAAAAAGCTTTCTTTTGTGAATTCACCTGTCTTTGGCATAACAAATAATGAATGACTCACACACACAGTAGGGCTCAGGAATTATTTGGTAGGTATGTCATCTTTTTATTTCTCATTTGCATCTTCTTTAAAGATTTTTTTAGGAAAGCAGAGAAAAGAGAGGAATGTTGTTTTTTTTTTTTTAATATCTACGACAAGTTGCATACCTTCACAATAGAGGACCAGGAGGTGATCCTTTTCTTTTTTAAAAAACTGGTTGTGGGGCTTGAACTCAGCTTGAATTGGGCTTTGTTCCTGAGCTTTTTCTCTCAAGGCTAGCACCCTACCACTTTGAGCCAAAGCCCACTTCAGGTTTCTTCTGGTGGTTAATTGGAGATAAGAGTCTCAGGGACTTTCCTGCCTGATGTTGCTTCCAACCATGATCCTCAGATCTCAGCTTCCTGAGCTGTGATTACAGGTACGAGCCAACAATGCTTAGCAAAACTACAAATCTTACTTGGGTGTGGTGGGGATATTTGGAGAGGGAAAAGTCTTAAAATCACATTATTGGCCTTGTCTAAGTATTAAGAGCAGGAGAATGGTTCTTGGAGAGAGAATTTAAGTTTGCTTCTCCTGTTCTGAAAAACAGAATTAATTTTGAATAAGAGAAAGGACTGGTAACTGCTTACTTTAAAACGACCTGAAAGACTTCCACACCCTGGTAGGCACATCTCCTACCCCCCCCCCCCTCTCTCATCAAGGTGATATACAGAGGGGTTTCAGTTACATAAGTAAGGTGATAAGTACATTTCTTGTCAAACTTGTTACCCCTTCCCTCATTTTTCTCCCACTTTATGTTATCTCTTGAACTGTCATATAGATGCTCTAAAAAGATTTTGACAGGTATAATTAAATAGTTGACCCAGGGAGATTACCTTGAGCAGCTCTAACCTAATCCTATGAGCCTGAGCCTGGATACTTCTTCCAGACAAAGATTCACACTGCAAGGGCCAATGTCTAGCTTTGGAGAGTAGGATACAGAGGAGCTTATGGCAATAAATGTTGATGCCCTAGGCAGCTCAGAACAGCCCTTGTCTCATGGGCAGGCAAGGGAATGGAGACTGGATTCTGCCACATCATGTATGCTCAGAAGAAGATCCAAGGCTTCAGCATCCAACACAGCCTAACCCACGCCGTATAAGACCCTGAGCAGAAAAGGCGGCTGGAACTGCCCAGACTTCTGACTGCAGAACTATGAGCTTCACAGAGAACACTAGAGAAGTCCTTTAAGCTGCTGTGTTTCTGGTAGATTATCACATCTGCACCAGCAAACTGATAAAGAAGGGTCATCTCTTTCACATATATAATCGAGCAGGAAGGGGTGGGGGCATGGGAGAATAAAACACCCAAATTTTAGGAAATTAAATGCAGGTTATACTTCCTGCATTGCCTAAAAGGCAGTAAGCCATGGAACCCTGCTCAGTGTTGCTGGTTTGCTCCTTAGGGACTCGGATAAATGAATAGATAAAAAGTTTTTGTAATTAGTAGATCAACTGTTTATAAATTAATGGGTAGCTCCAAAATACTAGAAGGGACTGAAAATAGTTTCTGCCAAGTGCTTTAGCTATTCTTGGAACAAGCTTATTCAAGCATTATAATTTGTCTAGCAAACCTCTCTCTATAGACAGCACGAAGATTAGTTATAGCCTTCTCCTATCTGAATTACTGTAGTTTCCTTATTAGCAAAGTGGGAATTGACAACCTTCTTTAAAAAAAACCCAAAACAACAGTAAATAAAGCATTTAAAAATCCTGTAAAGAGAAAGCCTTTTACAAATATGATGGTGTCCATAGATATTTTACTACCCAGGCAAAATTTTAAATGTGTTTGCATAAATAAGGTCTCTTTCTTAAGGCTTGGGCAAAGCCTCCTAATAGAAGAAACTCTGTGAGTGCAGTCAATAAAGTCACGAAGATGGCCCTTCTGAAAGGAAGCCAAGGATGTGTCTGAGAGCTGGCTTTTACATAGATGACAGCACAGGCCTGGGAATGTGGACAACTTCTTGCTTAGCCATCAACCCCCCTGCCTTGCCAGCACTGTATGGGGCTGCCCTGCCAGCAGGGTGGGGTGTGTGTGTGTACTGGTGCCTGAGGACCCTGGCCTGGCCTTTTTGTTTACTAGAGAGGGGACAGTGGCCTCTGTTCTCCAGCTGCTGTGAAAACAGTTGTTGAAGAACCAGACCAAAGTTTCCACTGGAATAAAACCATCCAAACAAACAAACCTCCATTAATGGAAGGCCATTGGGTTAACCTGCAGAGCACTGGATTAGAACCCAATTGAGGGGAGGGGTTGGGTTGGGATGGATGGAGGAGAATGATGAATAGCAACCCTTTGGTACAACTACTTAAGGGTAATATATGTATGAAAGGCCATATGTATGTTTGTTTGTTTTCTTCTTGGGGGTTGGGGGTTGGTACTAGGGCTTGACCTCAGGGCCGGGGTACTGTCCCTTAGCTTTTTCAATCAAGTCTAGTGTTGTCTACTCCATCCACTACTCTAATTCCAGCTTTTTACTGGCTAATTGGAGATAAGAGTCTCATGGACTTTCTTTTCCCCACTGACTTCAAACCATAATCCCCACATCTCAGCTTCCTCAGTTGTTAGGATTATAGGCATGAGCCATCAATGCCTGGCTCATATGCACGGTTTCTGATGGAGATGTTCACGATGGCATTGTGTATATTGAGCAAAGGAATCTTTATCTGTAAAGAGCTCTCCAAAGCTGAAATAGATGCACAGTATCTGGCTTAGTATGGCTCAAATCTGGGTGATTATTTAGGTGTATTCTGTGCAGTGGTTTGATTTGCACAGCTTGTGTGTACAGTGTGTCTCTGCTATGTGCCTGGCCTGGCCCCTGGGCTGTTCACTGTACATTGCTGCTGAAACCACACCGCAGTTTCTGCATTTGAACAGCTTGTGGTCTGCTAAGGGGATGGAAAAATCACCAATTATTTAACATTGGAATTTAGATATCATAATTGTGTACTGTAACCTTAGTGTCAGAAATTTATTCTGCGATACAGAAGAAATAAGGCATAGGTAGTGGTAAGGCATAGAAATATATGGCAATTAGGAAATGTATCTGAGGAGGTAGCTTGTAGGCAGAAATAGAAATTCAACATGAACCAACCCCATTGCTCAAGGCTAGTTAGTGCTCTACCACTTTGAGCCGCAGCTCCACTTCTGGCCCTTTTGGTGTTTAAATTGGAGATTAGAGTCTCATGGACCTTGGGCTGGCTTCAAACTGCCATCTTCAGATCTCAGCTTCCTGAGTAGCTCAGAGTACAGGCATGAGCCACCGGCTCCTGGCTCTGTGAGGTTTCTTTAGTGTCAGGGTATAGGGAAACCATCGAAGGTTGTACATCACAGGATTTCTGTGCTCTGTTTTACATTCTATAGTTCTCTCCACCTACTCTTTTGACAGAGAACACTCTGAAGAGATTAGATATTCAGCATAATAAGTTTTTATTATGAAATCTCTGAGCATAATTTACACTGGTCATGCACACACCCCTCCATTACCCTCTATTGCTGTCCCTCCCACTGTCCCCTTCCTTTTGGGGGGAGAGAGGTGCCTGGGGAGCTGTAGTTCAGAGGACTGGGTTGGGTGCCTGGGTGGTTGGTTCAGAGGGAGTTTATTTTTTTTTTTACCTTTGCGTATCGCTCCCTAACATGTTGCCCTGTGTGTGAGCTTCCACATATTCTGCTCTAGAACAGAGTTGTGGAAAGATAAGAGATGAAGAGCCAAAATATGGACCATTGTGTTGCTGAAAATTATGTGTCCAATGGAACCATGAGTTCCTTGGTCTGGTTATTAAAAGAATAATAGGCTGTTTTTTTGGGTGTGTGTGTATTTTCATTACCTCAATTTTTGGTAGATATCTACTATGATATTCTAGATTGTTCTATTGTCTGGAGGATGCTTTCTCATTTTATTTTCTTCTTTGAGACAGGGTCTTCCTATATGGCCCAGGCTAGCCTAGAACCCCTTCTCTTCTAGCTTCAGTCTCCTAAGTACTGTGATTATAAACCTGTACCACCACACCTGGTAATTTTCTTTGTTGGTGTTTAATCTTCCCTTGGACTTCTATTCTACTACAGAAGATTTGCCACCTGCTATCCTATGATTGCCTCCCCTCTCCTAATTATAATAAAAATATGCCATTGTAATCAATAATAAAGATAGAAATAAGTATTAGACAGGGCTAATGAAGACCAAATGCTGGGAGCTGTAGCATGGACTTGGAGATGAGTGTGTCACTGAGTCAGTTCCGTAGCGTTCACGTGGAGATGGACTTGGCAGTGGAACCCCTTCAGCTCTGGTCTTCTACAGTGGAGCTTGGAAATGCCTCCTGCCCCGTATCTGTTAGAGCTTGCATTCTGCCATCATACTGCATGCTCCTGCCATCTCTGCCGGCTGGTGCTATGCCCTGGATGTGCTGGGTATTACCTCACTGAGCTGAGTCTTCCCAGCTTTTCTCCTTTCTTGCTGCTAATCACCAGAAACATGTCCTAGTAGGTCAGCAGTAACAGTGTGACTCATGTGGCTGCCACACATTTGAAGATAGATCTTTCTGGGCTGCCTGGGCATGAGGAGTTGTTTAGTGTTCTCTTTTTCTCTTTCTAGAGGAGGACCCAACTCTTGTTACCGCACTTACAAGAAGCAGAACTACCACCTCCTCCTCTTCCTCCTTCGTCCTCCTCTGCCTTCTCTTCCTCCTCCTTCTCTTCCTCCTACTTCTCCTCCTCCTGCTCCTGTTCCTCCTCCTCCTCTTTCTCCTCTTCTCCTTCTCTTCCTCCTCCTCCCCCTTCTCCCTTAAGATGAGTTGTAACTTTTACAGAGAAAATTTTAGATAAGAAGAACTTTTACACATTTGTATGTGACTTCCAGATTCCTTCAAGTATCCCAGCATTCACATTAAAATTCCAAAGCAATGATGTACTGGCTGGAGGTAGCTGACAAGGAATGGGGGAGAAAAGTTATGAACTAATTAGTCAGTTTTGTTTTGTAACTGCTTAGTAGGGTATGTGTGAAATGAGTGTGATGAGTGTGATGAGTGGAGGTAGCTGCAGAATGTGTGTGCTCAGAAATCAGAAAGCAAAGGGGGGTGCAAGGTCTTTGTGTTTCACTGGCTCCCTGTATTGTTCTTTACTAAATCATATTCCCAATCTTTGGGGGTTGGGGACATTGTTTCACAGAGTGGCCTATGAATTGCTGTGGCCCGGGAACAGGAAGTGATGTCATCCTCACCTTCCTCCAGACCCATTCTCTTTCAGGATATCTGATAGTTGTTGTGGCCTGGAATTCTTTGGAATGAAACCCAAGCACTGCTGTGTTTTCTCAATTACTCTTGAGTTAAATACCTGGAATTTAAAGAGCTCCCCTAAGGCAGCCCTCTTCCTGTGGTGGAGAATCCAATCTACTGGTTAACTGCAGTGGTGGGGCTTCCAATATAAACACATTATTTTGCCACATAATCAGGGAACTGGTCTGGGGTAGTGGTGAGGAGATATTTCCCAAATTGCACAGTGGTCTGCTGTAGTCTGATTTTCTGAAGATCAATGGCCAGGCCAGGCCATTGATTGTACATTGATACTCACTGGTTGACAGAACCCAGAGACTCAACTAAGGGGGGGGACCAGTTAGTGTTTCCTAATGCCAGGATTAATCCGCCTCTTAAAACTTCTGTGTTCTTTCCTCTTTTAATGGACGTTGGATGGTCTTTGTATATGATTGACAGATTTTAAAGTGCTGATGGTCTACAATGAACTTAACATCCTCTTTAACCCGTTCATTCCAGCATCTAGCAAAGGCACTTACAAAAGATTTCCCCCTTCAAGCTACTCATCATCCATCTTGAGGGGGCATTGGATATGTGGTAGTTTGTACGAAAAAGTTTTAGAATTTAGAGTCCTCTTAAGTTTTCCTAGATTATGGATTCTTTCAAGTATTGAGTTTCACTGTTAACACTATTCCAGGAAGCAAACACTCTAGCCTTAGGATCCACATCATGTACCTTTCTGGACCAGACCTAGGACCCCAGTGTTTTGACATCATCATTTTTTCCCCTACCTTCTCTCTTATTTTCGATGCTTGGTAAGGATCCACTAGAGTCTCTAGCCTCGCTTTCTGACCCTACCAGCTTTGCTTATCACTCATCAATTCCCTTTGAACCTCCTTCTCCTCTGCTCCTATGATTCCCAATCTAGACTGAGATCCCTTCCCTTCCCTTTTCCTTTCCCTTCCCTTCCCTTCCCCTCTCTCTTATTTCCTTGAACTATAAGTTTATGCAAAATGCCAACTTTTATATGTCTAGCCACCTGGGTTTTGTGTCCTCTTTACCATTTGCCATGTCCTCCATACATGCACTCAGTCTTTTCCTTTGCACGCTGTTAGACTTCATCCAAATGGAGCTCCTGTTGGATACTCTTTGTACCTAACATCTGTAACTAAACGCAACGCCTCACATTCATTCAGAAGGTTCTGTGTATCTACAGTCTTTGCTATTGCTGAGTGTATTTCCCATTGTGTGACCATGCTGTGTGGCGTGTCTATCATTCTGCTCTGAGTGAACACTCCAGTCATCTCAGGTTTAGGGCCACTTAGGAATGAAGTTTTCAGGCATGTTCAGATACTTAATCTTGGTAAAACTGAAGATGTATTTTTGTTGGCTGTACAGCCACACATGAAATTGTTGGATAGTAGCATGTTTGCATTAGATTTTAAATGGATAATGACAAAATTTGATATTGGGAATGGTGTTTCATAATAAATCCAGGGTATAATATTTTCATAGATTTAGAAACAGCCCTCATATATACCTGAATATATATGTATATACATATATTACTTTTGTCACTTAGAGATAAACTATTTCTCCAAGCCATCAGTATGTTTGGAACACCAATTCAGGTGTGTTTACCTTTTAGTTCTGGGCCTCTTCCTTCTTAACTCATGTTATGATTTTTTTTATTAGCCTTCTTTATCTTCTACTATTTAGCCTGTGGCTGGGGGGAAAAATAACATGTAGGTCCAGGGGCACCATTGTCAGAGTCTTTCTTCAGAAATTACTCCTGCGTTGACATTGAACTAGAGATGACAAGTTTGTCAAAGCATTTGAGGTGAAACGAAAGGGTACGGAGGTTAGTTTTTCAAATGGATTTATTTGGGCAGCAATCATTTATGAAGCACTGTATGACACCATTGATCTGTCCAGTGCTGTAAAACATAGCTGTGACTTGCAAGAAGCAGACAGTTTGGTATTTGAGGCAGGAAAGGAAACTATTGTTTGCCATGTACAGGAGTTGTTGCCCTGTGTTCCAGGGGAGGAAGGGGCTGGGGTAGGAGGAACATGAAAGCCTGGAGGAAGGTGATCTGAGAGGACTCTGACAAGTCCTGAAGGAGGACATCTTAAAGAAAGAGAAAAATTTAGATCACTAGGGAAGACCAAGTGGGTAAGTGGCTCTGTATTGCAGGCAAAGGGACCAAATAGCATATTTAAGGGAATAGAGACCATGAAATAGCTTTATCTATCTAGTCGTCAATTCAGAGGTTAAAGCATTTTTTTAAAAATTCCATCAATGGTGTTATTGCTATATACATTTCTAGAATGTCTCTTTTGGAATGACTCTCACAGCTAATTTTCCAACCACACCAGAAAAATTACTCTTAATACTTTATAGCTTTGACCTAAATGGGTGTCCCCAGCTGGAGATGCACCAGCTTTGTCTCCTGAACACTTTTGGCTCATTCCAAGGAAATGCAATTTGTCTTTTGAAGGCTTAAGCCTTGCCACTACGGAGAACATTGAAAAGCTTGCGCATGCCCCGGAACTCAGAAATCAATCGCAAAAGGCCAGTTTTGCACAAAAAGCATTCATCACTGGAATACATCTATCACTTTTTCATGTTGAGGTTCAGGTTCCCAAAGACTCAGCTTTCAATCAAGTTTTTATTTTAGAGATTGGACATCAAAATGGGATCATTTTATGTGGTGGGGTAGGGGCAGGAGGAACGAGTAGAGAGTGCTTTATAGCAAGCCCAAGTATTTTTTTTTTTTTTTTTTTGAGGAAACACTGCATTCTCTCCTGAATTTGGTTAAACTGGCTGGGAGACCATGGAAACAAAGGTCCCCAGAGAGATAGCATTGAGAAGCAGCAGGCAGATATTGATAATTTGTGCAATCAGCTCGAGGGAGCTGAGAGATGACAGATTCCGGAAAAACCAAGCAAACCTAGAAGCATGAGGAAGGTCAGAGATAGAATCTGGGCGGTCAAAGGTGTGGGCACAGCTCAGACAACAATCACTTCAGTGTTTTGCCTCCAACTATATATTCAGAAGTGACTTTTTCTTAGTCTGTCTACTGCTATGATATGTAATCAAGTATAAACCAACGGCTCTGTGCTATCCATCTGGATTTATCATTTATTTCCCATTTATTTGATTAGTCCACTCTGGTTCTTTTTGAAGCTGGGAATGAATGGTTTATGACCCCATGGAATGGGTGGGGATGGAAAATACAATAAAGATTTTGCTTATATACAGATGTTCTTAGTTGAGCGGTTAAACAAGTAGGGCTCGTCTACGCTGTTTTAGAAAGTTACTTATAATCCAACTGAGTCATTTCTTGTTTTCTACTTTTCTTTAAGTTGGCTCCAGCAAAAACACATAAAACCAAGTACTTTTGAGCTCTCAAACATGTGCATGTGTCCCCCTTCCCCTCCCCCCCCGCCTTTGTATCTTCTACGTTTATTTTTTTAAGGCAAAGTCCTTGTATTAATTACATAATAACTGCTTATTTGCACATTGTTACCAATACTTTTGGGGATGAAGATCCTAAAGGTTGCGGAAGTTTTCATCTCTGTTCCACACATTACCCTGCAAAGTTAGTCAGACCCACATTGTGGGTCGGCCCATCCCCCCAAAAGAAAAATGAATTAAGAGCTTGTAAGGGCAGGAGTTGTGGATGTTATGGGACTCATTGCTATTGCACTCTCATCCTTTTAACTCATTGTGTGCTGTTATCATATCAGTTCATTGTTTCCTGATGATGACTCAGTTGAATCAAGGAATGAGAATCTGTCAAGATTTCACCCTTCCACATGGAATACCAGCTCTTCATTTCTCACAAAATGAAATATTTTACCTGGTTTTAGAAGTATCACATACAGCGTCCTTTATCTAAAAAGTTCCACATCTAAGATGCTATAATATCTGGAGCCCTGATATGACCCACAGGTGGCAAATTCCACACCATAAAAGTTTCATGTACAAACAAGAATATGTTAAAGAATTACCCTCTAGGATATGTGCATAGTTTGTATATAGAATTTAAATGAACTTCATGTTTACACTTGGGCTTCATCCTGAGATGCCTCATTATTTAGATGGAAGTAATTCAAAATCTGAAAAATCTAAATACTCCACGCATATCAGAAATACTCAGAATTAGCAATTAGTGTTCAAAACCTACTGATCAGCCTTTAGGTGAGTATCTCTGAGTATCAGTTATTTGATTTCTGAACTTCTTGTTTTCTAGTGAGACCTATCAAAGCTATTAAAAAAAAGCTAAGGCATTAAGCACTACTTTTGCTGCCATATAATTGTGCATGTGTGTGTTGTATGAATATATGTGTATTATGTGAATTCGCTGGGGTATGTTATATGGCTACACATTTCTTTCCCCGAAATAGATCTGCTCTTTTGACATTTGGTCTCCTTCTTCCCATCTGATCGAAAGCAGTTAAAATTATCTTCATCTGTCAATTGACCTTTCCTGTACCTACCCATTATTTACTAATTTTACAAATGTCCAGCACCCTTGTCACACATTTGCTTTTCAAGTAGCAAAGAGTAAATAGTCTTCAGCATTGTTAATAGCACTGAAAAAACAATCCACGGGCAGAGGTTATAAACTATCACACGCTTGCACAGTTGCTTCTCCGCTGTTCTCTGGAATTTAGGAGATTCTCCTGACACCCAACTCCAACTCCATTCATTTTTCTGCTCTGCAGGGGTCATATGTTATGAATGATCTCCTTGGTCATCCTGAATTGCATTTATGTACTCCTTTTTGGCTATCAAAGAGGGTGCCCGGAAAGAGTCCAACCTAGGTGATGATTAAGCACTTATCATTCATATCACCGTAGTTAATTTACTCTATAAGTTATAAATCCTCCTCCCCGCTTTTGATGAAGAGGAAGAATGGCAAACAGTCGTTAGCTCTTTATTAGAAATACTAGTTTGACTAGTTTCCCTTATCTTTCTTGCAGTTGGATTATGGGGATCATGGGAAATTTTCAAAATTTGTATTTATCCTTCATTGAACCTAAACTAAAAAAATGCCCTTAGATTATGAATAGGTTGCTTTTCCAGTTTGTCCTCAAAATCATCTCTCTTGTTTCCTCCCTCCACATCTCCCTAGTTCTCTTCATTCCTAGAAAGTGATTTTGAAGTGATTTTGAGCAAGGGGGAAGAGTCAGGAACTGTTTTGTGACTCTAAGACTCTGCTGTGTTTTATGGTTGACCAAAACATGTGATTTCTACTTCAGGTATTTGCCCCAGTTATTCAGGACTTTGGGGCCAAGAGACTGAGGAAGCATTGTGGGAGGGGCAGAATAATAATAATAATAGGAATGATAGGTTCATTTTTCTTCCAGTCATTAGTGAATAAAGGGGTCTGGTTTAAGATGAGTGCAGGTGGCTGGCTGTCGGCTACTCCCTTTCCAAACAGGAAAAATGGAGAAAACTTTGTGTTTCCGGGAGCTAAGGGCAAGCCTGTGCAGGCGAGGACCTTAGAGGCAAGACTGCAGGCTGGCACCTGGGGGCGGACTTCACAGGGAACAGGGCCAGAAGGGGCCATCACAGGGTCAGAGGACTGATTCTGTTTTAGAACGGTGTTGCCAGGTAACCACTGAGGTGCCACATCCCCTCAAGACTCCTGGGAGAGAAAGTATTCTTACTGCCTTTCTTTTGCCAGGTGGAACAATGAAGAATATCCAGGATTAGTTATACTATATGAAAACAGAACAGAACAGAATGGGACCCTTAACCCTCTTTGTCTAACACTAGATGCCTTTTTCTTAATGTAGATTCTCAGATTTGGGGTCCATTTCCATTAAATCTGTGTTTTCTTACTCTTCATTGCAAGCACACAGATGACCAGATTTCAGTGGAGTAACTATTTCTCAAAGGGTGGTTTGTAGATAGTATTATGTTCTATCTGTGTCCAACTAGGTTAGAAGTCTTGAGGTTGGGACTCAGGAGAAGACTTTCTGCAAGATGCTGTGGTGCACTGAAATATGAGCAACCATGCCATAAAATGTGTCCAGTGTAGAATCGGTCTTGGGGATAGAGGTGGCTTAATTAATCTCTCTGCAGGCTGTCAGGCTGAGTGTGAATTCTGCCTAAGAGCATCTGGTTTTCTTATTTTATACAGAAAATTGTGGTTTGGAGAATTTTAGTTACTTGTTAAAATTCTCCTGGCTTCTTTGTGGTGGAACGATACTTGGACTGGTTCTCCTTCTTCTACCCCATAGCTGGCTGCTTGCAAGCCTTTTAGAAATCAGCTAATCAAGGCGACTTGGATCCATTTCAACACTGTCAGTGACCCTACATTCAACATAAAAGATGAGTCCTGTGAGAAAGACTGCTCTGATTCACACTCATTTGAATGCTTGGGGGGAAAAAAATCAGTGCATTTCTTCAGAGCTCTCTGTAGGAGGTGGAAAGATTCAATAAGCTTGTTGAAAAGATTTCCATCTCACACCACACACATGCACACACATAAAACCAAGCAGCCCAGATCTGTCACAACCTGAAGGAGGGGACTGGCAAACATGCTTAATTTATGCAGGATTTTCATGTTGTTTTTCAGTATTTGGAAGTGGTTTCATAAACTCTTATAATGAAAGACTTGCAAAAGGATTAAGCTAGATCCTGGTGCTGGTGGCTTGTGCCTATAATCCTGGCTATTCAGCAGGGTGAGATCTGAGGATCATGCGTTCAAAGCCAGCCTGCACAGAAAAGTGAGACACTTATCTCCAACTAATCACCAGAAAACCAGAAGTGGCGCTGTGGCTCAAGTGGTAGAGCAGTAGCCTTGAGCAGAAAAACTCAGGGACAACGCCTAGGCCCTGAGTTCAAGCCCTATAACCACCACCACCACCACCACCAACAACAACAACAACAAAATGATTAAGCTAGAGTTTTACAGTAGTCTCATAGGTAAAGCGAATTTGTACTTCTGGGGCTGAAAAGAATATTTTAATGTAAGATATTCTGCTTGCTGTGAAAGAGGGTCTCACTGCGGTTGAGATTTTTAGTTTATAAGATTGAACCACTGATTGCTGTACACTAGTGAAAGTGATTGTTTTTGGAAAACTATTGAATTCAGTTCAGAAACATTCAGAATATCTAAGTATATTTTATTCATTTTGTGTGCATGATTTCTCTTGAGGTAGTGTGAAAGAATCTTCTTAGGTAGGAATGGGAGCCGGCTGGTGACAGAGATGAGCCCAAATCTTGCTTGCTTTGGGTTGGATGTGGGAGGAGCTGCTCATGAAAGATTTGGACCCTGCCTCGTCATTGGTAATAAATGTGGCCACTTTGTTTTGTTCCCTAATTGTTTTGCTTGCCAAGGTCTTACCTTCTCTGGCAGAGATGGTAAATTGCTTTGCAGTAGACGTGCTTTGCCTTTTGCTTCTTTTGGGTAACACCCTGGTACCTAAAGGATTTTGCTGAATAAATAGTGTGGGACACCAGGAAGAGATACATGTTTTTTCACCCATGCTACATTATTGAGTGCCTTCTGTGCTTCGTACCATGTATCTATCTCCAAATTCCTCATCAGAGCTGTATACTATACACAGTTTATACTTAAATATTTATTGCTTTAAATAAGGCAAAACTTAATTAGAGGGTGAACCCTGAGGATGAGCAACACCTGAGTTCAAACCTGAGCTGTCATTCTTATTGCCCCATTAAAAATAATTTTTATTGTGTATATTTAAGCTCTACAGTATTAATGTCCTATGACACATATTAGACAATAAGATACTGACCATAGTACAACAAGTTGATCTATCCACCATCACAAGTTGTTAACTACTACTCATTTAGGAAGAGTCAGGATGCAGTTTGATATGAAGAACTACAGTCTTGTTGCACAGTAGCTTTCCAAACTCATTCATCCTATAAGCCTTTCTTGGTGTTGGGCAAGTGGCTTGCTATCATTCTGCCTCAATTCTCAAAACTCCCAGTTTTGTGCACAGGATTGATAAGCAGGGCTGGGAAGGTGGCTCAGTGGTAGAGCGCTTGCCTTGCATGCATGAGGCCCTGGGTTCGATTCCTCAGCACCATATGAGCAGAAAAAGCCAGATGTGGTGCTGTGGCTCTAGTGGTAGAGTGCTAGCCTTGAGCTGAAGAGCTGAGGGACAGAGCCCAGGCCCAGAGTTCAGGCCCAACAACTGACCCCCCCCCAAAAAAAAAGATTGATAAGCAGCATCCATAAATAAGCACTCAGTAAATGACAAGTTCAGCTGCTGTTACTCTTAGCAACACAATAGTGACAGCAGCTGTGTGGTATGAGGAGCCTAGGCGGGTCATACTGTGCTAGATTCCTTAGACTCTTGCCCTTAGGAAGCAAGGAGTTAGGCTTTATTCCCGAGTCTGACATTTCTCATCAGTTCCTATCCATACTGTGTCACGTTTGGTCTTCCAAGGTTACCAAGCTGAATTTTTAAGCATAAAGCTCTAAAGATGCTCCCTCTTCCAAAAGGATTTCTCCCTCCCTCCCTCCCTCCCTCCCTCCCTCCCTTCCTTCCTTCCTTCTTTCTTCTGGGCTGTTATTGGGTGCTTGAACCCAAGGCATTGGGACCTTGCTAAGTTTTTTTTGCTCAAGGCTAATGCTGTCCCACTTGAACCACACCTCTGTTTCTACTGTTTTGAATGTTAATTGGAGATAGATTTCTGGGATTTGTCTGCCCTGTCTGGCTTCAAACCAAGATCTTTGGATCTCAACCTCCTGAGTCACTTGGATTACAGGTGTGAGCCACCAGTGCCCGGTTTAGGATTTTGTTTTTCTTCAAATTCAGTGAGTGCTTATGTTTTTGTTTTTGTTTGAGAAAATGCCAGTGGCTGCAGGACCTGGGAACTGAACAGAAACCTGGAGCTGGTTCTCCACAGCCCTCCTTCCCCAGGCACTGGGGTGCATTCTGGGAAAGTTAACTGAATTCAAAACATTCACCTTGTTAGGGTCACCTTTAAGTGCCAGGCACAAAACCATAATGAGCTTCCCTTCTCATAATTCTTCTTTTCATGATTTTCTCAGCTGGATTCTTCAAAGGATTATTTGTAAAGACCTTTATGGTGTGTTATGATTTAATCAGATGTAGCTCGAATTTCCTGAGATGTGTTAATTATCATCGCTACACAAGTGCGACAGAGGAAGCAAAATGTTTTTCATTTGGGCAGGTTGAGGGTTTGTTTAAAATGTACTTAGGGCCATTAGGATCAAATCAAAATATAGTGCATGGTAATTATGCATGAAATAAAAGATTACCTGCTGTTTAAGTAGCCAGTTTCCTGATCATATTGCAATAAAGTCTTGGGAGAAAATTAGTTTCCCAATAGTAGTGCATCACCTTATTTAAGGGATCTAGTGAACTGTATTAGGTTAAAAAATAAAAAAGAAAATGAAATTTAATCAAAATTATCAGTGGACATTTCCCCAGTCTTCAAGAAAAATAGCTTTTTAGATTTTTTCCCTTGATCAAACAGAGAATGATTGATTTGCATTTCTACAGCCATGGAGCTGTTATACTTCAGACTTGATAAAAAAGAAAAAGAATCAATTCTCTGGCAAGAAAGGAAAGTCTTAATTTGTGAATAATGGAAGGCCTGGCTTGAGAGTCAAAGAACCCCAAAGTAGAAACCTAGATCCTGTGTTTACTAGCTGGATGATCACCAGGTCCTTTAACATCTGACCTTCCTGTATGTTAACGTAACAGACCTTGTGGTGAAGGCTAAATCATGTAATACATGTAAACACTTTAGTAGAATGTTCGTCCTAGGAATAGGGCTAACTTTAGACATTGCTGCAGTCCTGTCAAGATCCTGGATTGTAAGTGGGTGGGGGGTGGGGGAGTGGGGGGGCAGGGGTGGGGGAGGGAAGGTTTTAAACTTTGGAATTCTCAACAGTCCTTAGGGATGTAAGGCAGAGATCTCATGGCAAGTGAGAGAATCCTCAGAAGTGGTAAGAGGTGCGATTGTGGTGCTGATGGTCCTTTAGAAGCATATGTAGAGAACTTTTGATTTGCCCATTGGATGACTGTAATTTTCTTCTGTTTTGGAAATAATTAAAAGTAGAAAATGTCCTGATCATGATAATTTGGTTCATGTAAAAACAAAACTAAGCCAGGTGCCAGTGACTCATGCCTGTAATCCAAGTTACTCAGGAGGCTGAGATATGAGATTCAGGGCTCAAAGCCAGCCCAGGCAGGAAAATCCGTGAGACTTCTCTCTCCAATTAACCACCAGAAAACCAGAAGTGGCGCTGTGGCTCAAGTGGTAGAGTGCTGGCCTTGATCTGGTATGCTAAGCGACAGAGCCCCAGGCCCAGAGTTCAAGCTCCACAACTGACCAAACAAACAAGCAAAAACCAAAAAAAAAAAAACAACTAGTGATTTCTGTGAAGAGTTTTCTATGTGAACATTAGTCTTTGTTCAGGAGGAGAGAGTATTTTAAGTTTAAAGTATGTATCTGAACTATGCGAATGGCTAGCACATACTTACGGCTAAAAATTAATCTAGTTATCAAAAGTTTTTTTCCCCCCTACCCTATAAGTCTGAGACGTTAATCAATTGTTGGAGGAAAAAGTTGGCGAGATTCACTAATCACTGTGTGCTGAGCCTGTTACAGAGTTGGTGTGGTAATAGTGTTTTCAGTTTCCTTCTGGTTCAGTAAAGAACTGTGGAGAGGGAAGATTCTTATTTCTTATCTATTAGAAAATTATCCTTCAGATTCCTCATTATGACCAGGATCTCCTATGGCATAGCCTTCCTTGGCAGATCTCTAAGTATTAGGCCTCAAAATTCCAGCATCGTGTCTAGTGTTCTTTGTAGTTAATTTGCCCTTGTTTTCCCTGTCTCCATTGAGGTATTTAGTGCTGTGCACAGAGTAGTTCATTACTTGGGACCCCAGATCCTACTACAGGTTGCTAATTGAATGGGAGCAATCAGCCAGTCTGCACATTAGTATTCTAATACTCCTGACTAATGCCCACACACAGGCATTTGGTAATTCAGTATGTCATTCTGTGCTTTAAACTGCAGGAAAACAACGCATACTTTATGCCCAGTTTCATTTTTATCTCAAGCTCCAGAGAATGTGCTGGTTGTGTATTTCACAGTCAAGTTAACTTAAAAACAAACAAACCAACCAAAACACTCCATACCTCAAAGCCAAACAAGAGTTGCTTATCATGAAATCGGTTTTTCTTCTGACCATTTCCTTTCCTTCATTATTCAACTTGTGTTTATCTAACACCTACTGTGGACTAGGTGATTTTATCTAGGCATGCTGATTGTAACTGTGGGTGAAATTGTTGATCTCTGTCCCTGTCTGGTTCACATTCCTTCCAGGCTAATGCTGGTTCTTGAAAATTCTTAGATGTGTTTTTGGCACTTGGAAAGAAGATTGAGCCACCAAGTAAAATTTAATACAAATCTTATCTTGGTAGTTTGATGGACTATTCTGAACTCTTATTCCCCCCTTTTTCAATAGCATCATCAATAAATACCATAACATACACACACACACACCACACACACACACTTTGGAGTGGGGGAAAAAAGGAAAAAAAAGGCTGTGTGGCAGTTGACCTCTGGGAATCCTCATAAAAACCTAACAGACAAGAAGTATAAACACTTCATTGGAATTCTACTAATTCTGGATTTTGTATCTGCTGAGAGTGTTGTCTAGACCAAAACTTATCTTTACATGGTTATCTTTAAAGCTAGTGTCAGTTCAGAGAGGGAGGGGAGCTAAATAGCTAAAGAATATAAGTAAACTAATGATAAGAATGTAATTTCCCCAAAGCAGGTTTCATTTTTGAGAGTATTTAAAATTAATATTCTATATCTTATAGATTTTATCAGCATAACTATTTAGTCAGAATTATGGAGACATTCACCAAATGAGCCTGATTTCAAAGGTGGGGGCAGTAGAGTTGTATGGCATAAAATCAACTTGTATTTGGGATAAATCACCACACACACATCATATTCTTGGGAACAATGTAATTAACAATGACTAAATTTGATTAGCTACTCTTTGCTGGAGCAATTTAAGTAGTTTCTCATAGCATAGATTGCAGGAAGAAGAGTATTTTAAATTGATAATGGTTTACTGTAATCTGCCGCACAGCCTGCAGTAGATTTTTCTACCAGTAGGTGGCGATCCTCTCAGATTACCTTGCAAGTCAATGTGGAAGACACTGGAGACTCAGACTCAAGAAAGCAGAGGCTTTAGTTGGTTTTGTATACATGCACAACTTTTAAGGCAGTGCCAAAAAAAGAATTAATTGCTTTGCTAGATTTTCTCCCTTGCTCTGTTCATTTTTAATACCTGAAGTCTCATTTGTCAAGACTGATTTTTACATTACCAATTCATGGAGGATATTGAGTAGGTCATTCCGAGGTCAGAGTCAGAGTTTGGGATCTTTAAAATCCTTTCTAGCTATGAGATTTGAGGCTCTGTAACAAAGCAACTTTGATAGAAGGAGTTTCTTTGACATCATGTCTACCATGAAGAGGTCAATGCCATGTGTATCTTGAAGGGACCTTCAGGATGTCCTCTTTAGAAAAAGTGTGTGAGTGTGCGTGAGCGCGCGCGAACATGAACACTAGTTCTGGGCACTATTGCTTAGCTTTCTTGCTCAAGGCTAGTGCTCTATCCCTGGAGCCACGACTCCACTTCTGGCTTTTTGGTGGTTATTTGGAAATAAGAATCTCATGTATTTTCATACCGCGACTGGCTTTGAACTACAGTACTCAAATCTCAGCCTCTTGTAATCCTAGCTAGAATTACGGGCATCAGCCACTGGCTGCTAGCTTGGAACTCCATTAGGGTTCAAGAGCAATGCTCATTTGCTGCAGAACTATTTTCCCTCAGCAAAATACAGTTGAATCCCACTTTCTATGTAAGCTCTTGAAACAGACTCCTTTAAGTTGCATTTTGCAAAAGCAGCCAAGTTGAAAGCTTATTTTAAATGCTCTTTTAGAGAATTCACAGGTATGGATTCATAAAATACCAACTTATTCTCTAATGTTCCTCTTGGTGTATCCATATTTTTGTTTGCTTTAGTTTTACTATATGTCTTTATTATGAAATATACTCTGGTCAGTGATTAATGTCATGGATAACTATTTGTCCTCAGGATATCCTGTAGGCTAGTATCCCTCTCGCACCCCAATTCCATATTCATTTCGTATGCTCTTTCCTTCACATCTACTTCCAAAGCAGAAATATTTTTGATAAGTAACTACCCTGTAAGTTGGCCATTATCCTTCATACTAAAGCAAATAAAATGACTACTTTCCCCTCATTTATATGTCCTCTCCCTCAAATGCTTAGGACCCATGGACAGAGTATCACATCTCCTTTGGTCCCTCTTCATTGCTGTTAAAATCTGGAAAAGGTGTTAAGCCCAGGAAAGGGTGTAGCCTGGAACATCTCAGGCCTGTTTCATTGCTATGGAATTCTCCCCCATTATTTGGAAAACAAAAGACTCCTTGTAGGCCTTTCCTACACTCACCAAGTTTGCCCTGGGCTTGCTTCTCCTAAGTAGCAGCCTCAAATTAAACATCTTTTTTCACTTCTCTGACATCCTTTGTTGGCACCTGTGCTTGGGATGTTTTTATCCTTTGCCCAAGATGGCAGCCTGGGGCAGTTATTTACTCCTCAAACAAATCGTAATTAACTCTTTTAGTTACACATACCTGCTGTCACCACAGTTTCCCATTTATTATGCTTGGTGTATATTTTTCACTACACAGAGCTAGGTACTTATAATTATGTATGCATGAAAGAAATGAACAAAAACTGGAAGAGCCATTAAGTTTGGATCGCTTCTATATTTTTTTTTTCTCTTGAACTCAGGGCATGGTGTTGTTCTTTAGCTTTTTCACTCAAAGCTGGTGTTCTCAATTGAGCCAGAGCTCCAATTCTGGATTTTCATTGATCGGTGGGAGATAAGTATCTGACATGCTTTTCCTGCCAAGGATAGCTTTGATTGGCCAACCTCAGATCTCAATCTCTGGAGGTGAGGACCTAGGATGATAAGCTTCTGGATTACTTAGGCTTTGAAGAAGACAAAATCATAGACAGGAATGTTTAGGGGGCACTCACTTAGATATTTTATATATATATATATACATACATATTTATACTGTTATTATGAAAAGTGCTGGTTTGATTCAGTTTGAAGAGAGATGTGTCACATTTTATTTGGTATACATTATGTGTATTTAACTGTGCTAAATCTGACCTTCTGTCTAACGTTCATAACAGTTCTTTGTGGTCACTTCTGAAGCTTTGAGATTGTTACCTGTCTCTTAGAAAATGCTGATGACACTATTGGACTTTGAGGGTAGAAATGGCACAGAAGCTTAGCATCCCCCCCCCCCCCCCCATGATGGCTTCTAGACCTTACCACCTGGCTCACGTGCCTGATGCTTTATAATTTGGACACTATATTATGTAACAACATTATGGTGTATGCATGGTGAACTTGGACTCTGGAGTCAAACCAACATAGGTCCAATATAATTTCTTTTCTTTCCCCCTGGGACCTGGGACACAGGTAATAGCAAAGGCTAGACAGCATCTGCACTGAACAGGTGGTCATGATGATGGAGGTGAAGGGGTGGAAAGATGGGAGGGTGTCACTGATGTCTGCCTGGGGTTCCGTTTCCCTCTGCATCCATAGCATGTCTACTTTCTTCCCTCCTTCCTTCCCTTTCTTCCTCCCTCCCTCCATCCCCCCCCTTCCTTCCTTTCCTTCCTTTTCTTTGTTCAGATAATGGAGCTTGGACTCAGGGCCTTATACTTTTTTGCACAATGCTGGTACTCTACAACTTCTGGCTTTTTGCTGGTACATTTGAGATAAATAGGCTTTTCTACCCTGGCTGGCTTCAAATGATGATCCTTAGACCTCAGCTTCCTGAATAGCTACAATAATAGGCAAGTCGGGCTCCTGGGTACTTTCAACATACAGATGCTTCCTCCCCATTTAATCAAGAAATAGTTTGGAAATAAAGAATACTCATTTAAAAGAAGGACTTGTTAACAGGAATTCTTGAGGTGGTGTTCAGTTTGTTAAAGGCATCCAAGACTATTCCTGTCCTTCCTTTTCAAAATAACCACCAAGTTCCACCTTGAGTAGCTGTCCAATTAACACCATTTTAAAAGTGAGCTGATGGAAGTGTTGGGCAGATAGGATCATTTCAGTATCGCCCAGCAACACTTTATGTGACAGAGTCAAGTCAAGAGCATGCCCACTTCAACTGAAATGGAGTTAAGGATCTTGAACTGATCGGACAGGCCTTCAGCACTGAATTGGAAGTTAGCCTTTTTATCTTCTTTCTTTGGAGACCTGGGCAGAGACAGAAAAGAATGAACCTTTTTCATTCCTTCTACCCCCAACCCTTCATTCAAAACTTTTAAAAAGTACAAATACTCTGACATTCTTTGAATGCCTGCACACACCATTAAAACATTTCAAGCATGTGTTCAGCACCGTCTCTGGGCACCTGGGGACATTCACAGATTTACAGAACCCCTCCTCCTTGGGGCAGATGCTTGCGTTCTCTCTCCCACACACTTTTCTCAGTCTAGTTCCCAAACATTTTATAAATAAAATTAGGACTGGGAAGGTGCCTCAGTGGTAGAGTGCTTACCTTGCACGCATGAGGCTCTGGGTTCCATTCCTCAACACCACATACGCAGAAAAAGCCAGAAGTGGCACTATGGCTCAAGTGGTAGAGCACTAGCCTTGAGCTGAAGAGCTGAGGGACAGCACCCAGGCCCAGAGTTCAGGCCTCACAATCGATAAAAATAAAACAAAATATAATATAATTAGGAAGCTAAGTCAGGAGCCATCATTCAAGCCTTTGTTTCCCAGCTATTTGAAAGGTGGAGGCTCAGAGACCCTGGTTCAAGCTCAGCAGCCCAAACAAACATTGTGAGACTCCATTGCAACCAGAGTTGCAGTGGTGGGTGCCTGTCATCCTAATGACAAAGGATGCACAAATAGGAGATTCACAATCCAGGCTGGCCTAGGCAAACAACAAGAACCTCATCATCTCAGGATTAACCAACATAAGCCCAGGTGTGTGCCAGTGGCTCAGGCCTGAAATCCTAACTGCTCAGGAGGCTAGGATTTGAGGATTACCTTCAAAGCACCCTGGACAGAAAAGTCTGTGAGATTCTTATCTCCAGTTAGTCAGCAAAATGCTGTGGCTCAAGTGATAGAGTACTAGCCTTGAGTATTCAGACCATGTCCAGGCCCCCAGTTCGGATCTCTGTACTGGCATATGCATATGGAAGCGTGCACGCGTGCTCTCTCTCTCTCTCTCTCTCTCTCTCTCTCTCTCTCTCACACACACACACACACACACACACAACCCAACCCAACATAAAGGACTGGTAGAATGCCTACTTAGCAAGTACAAGGCACTTAGTTCAAATCCCAGCACCACCATCGAAAAAGAAAAAAATAAACTTATAGTTCTAGTTTTACACAGTGTCCTATCCTTTTTAAAATAAAAATGTCACATGCTACTTATTAGGAATTTACACCTTTTCTCATTTCAATACAAATTGAGATTTTTCACTCTACAAATGTGGTAATAGTGTATAGCAAAGCCATAGGTTAATAGAAGTATATTACATCCCTGATTTTCTGGGTGGGTAAACTGAGTCTAGTGGGTAGAAGTGACTGTCAGGAAGGAGTGAGTTCTGTGCTAAAAGATCCTTGTTTGCTGTACCAGTGTGTGTCTATGAAAAGTCTTCTGTCATTGGAGAACAGTGTCCCTTGTGCTGTAGGTGGAGGGATTGTGACATTGCTGCTCAAGGAGTCTCTCTCTCTCTCTTTCTCTCTCTGTCTCTCTTCTCTCTCTCTCTCTCTCTGTGTCTCTCTGTGTCTCTTTAATTAGAGGCCCTGGTTTCTCTGTGAGTGCCATTGCTTTGCTGGTTGGTGAGTTAATAATTTGGTCAAAAATAATGGAGTGACCGTGTTCCTTTCATCTCATATTTTTACCATGTTTATCATAAGGATCTATAAAGGACTTCAAACACACACACACACACACACACACACACACACTTTCTTCTTCTTTTTCTTTCTTTTTTCTTTTCTTTTTTTTGTCGGTCATTGAGTTTGGAACTCTGGACCTGGCACTGTCCCTCCAGCTCTTCAGCTCAAGGCTGGTGCCCTACCACTTGAGCCACAGTGCCACTTCTGGCATTTTTCTGCTTATGTGGTGCTGAGGAATCGAACCCAGGGCCTCATGCATGCGAGGCAAGCACTCTACCACAGAGCCACCTTCCCAGCCTCCACACACAAGATTATTCTGCTTTTCATATTTCTGAGCTTTCTCTGACTTTCAAGGCTCATCCCTTCGGTTTATGTAGAAATCTTGGTGATTGTTTTTGTCACCGAGACACAAAGAAAGGAGAAGGACGTGCCATGAGCTTCTGTCAGATGGTTCAAGTTCAAAAAGAAATTCACAGTGTGTGTTGTTACCGCCTGCGGTGAGGCCAGTGTGTTTCAGACTCGCTACTTCATTCACCAGGAGACCTTGCCTTGTTCCATGGCTGAATCTCCAACACATTCCGCTTCCTTTTGGCTGCCCCATGGAGGTGGTATCTGGGACCCACTGGAATATCTGTGCCCAAGCTACCTCTTCTAGCGCTTCTCCTCCCACTAGGAAAACGCGTGTCCATTTGGAAATACCGTGGCCTCAAGAGTTGGAATCTTAGGATGAGAAAGCAGAGAAAGCCCTCCTCAACATTACAGCGTTATTTCCGGGAGATCCTTTGTGCCCAAACACTAGGGAAGGGTGAGATGGGGGAGTGAAACGTGGGGTCTTCCCAAGGGAATCAAGAAATTCCATGTTCTTTCTCATTGTCTACATTAGGGCCTATTTTTATCTTGTCATCACTTATAAAGAGCCACACTTAAATAGATGTCAGAGGTTCAGATGATATATAAACAGATACTCTAAAATTGCTTTTGCTTCATTCTTTAAATGCTCTGCTTCTGTTGTTATATTAAGATTTCTTCCTTCTTTCTCCTTCCTTCCTTCCTTCCTTCCTTCCTTCCTTCCTTCCTTCCTTCCTTCCTTCCTTCCTTCCTTCTTTCCTTCCTCCCTTCCTCTTTCCCTCCCTCCCCCCTCTCTCTTTCTTTCTTTCTTGAAATGGGGCTTGAACTCTGGGCCTGGGCACTGTCCCTCAGCTCTTCAGCTGAAAGCTAGCTACCGCTCTACCACTTGAGCCATAGCACCACTTCCAGTTTTCTAGTGATTTATTGGAGGTAAGAGTCTCAAGGACTTTCCCGACTAGTCTGGCTTTGAACCGTGATCCACAGATCTCAGCCTCCTGAGTAGCTAGGATGGCAGGCGTGAGCCACCAGCACCCGGCGAGTATTTTTCTTATAATGAAAGACCTGGTCATCCCCGGGGTGTCCTTGCCATAGGTGACACTGGGCGGGCAGGTGTGCTGTTGGCAGCTGTGACATGGTAAACGATGCATATTTTGTTTCTGTCCTCCATTACTAAAACAGATCTACTGAAACTCGGAATTTCTCAGGTGACAAAGATGCTAGAAGCATCTTTTTGTTCTACTATTTGGCCTTTGACTCCAGTTCTAACATACCACCGCTAAAATTTTTGTAATTTCCTATGGAACAGGGATAATGAGAGCTCTCAAGTGTTGTGAAATGTCCTGGGTGTTAGGAGTGTCTTTTGTTCTAAGGAGACGGCCATGGATTGGCTCCTGGATAGGTTTAGGGTGAATACTAGTCACTGAAAAGATCAGGTCACGATTAGAAACTTGGAGCTTTCCACTCACCCTCTAAAGAGGCTCATGGGGTGAAAAGTTGAGTAATAATTTGATTGTGTTAGATGTTGAGGCATGATCCCTGATAATCCCTAGCCTGTGAGCTTTGTAGATCTTCTGGATTGATGCTGGGAGGGGTGGGTGGTGGGTTCACCCCAAAGCAGAGAGGATATAAGCTTGTTGGAATTCTTTTGGACCTCAATCTATGCATCATCACTTCGCTTTTCATCGACATGCTTTGTAATTGCCTCTCTAATAAACTGATCATACTAAGTAAACTGTTTTCCCGCAAGTTCGGTGGTCTGCTCAATAAATTACTGAGCCTGTGCACACAGTGGTGAGAGCCTGTGATTTATAGGTGTTGAATTAGAAGGTTGGAAGTAATGGAGGTTTAGATTTTCAACTGGCATCCGAACTCGGGGGCAGTCTTAGAGACTGAGCCCTCTGCTTATCTCTGGGTAGTTAGTGTCAATGGGGAATAGTCTGAGCATGAACCTTCCACCTTGCACAAATGCTGGTCAATTAGTGTCAGAATTGAATCGAACCATTGCACATCCCTGGGAATCAGAGATTTGGGAATTGTTGGTATGGGGAAAACAGCCTTGCATTTGATGTCAGAAGTGCCGAGCAGAGAAATAGTTATTTTTCCTTATGAGTTGATGGTGGGGTGCTACAGGTAGGGCAATTGTTTTCAGCAACTCACAGTTGCAGAGAATGTGTGGAATGGTAGTGGAGTTTTGAATTATAACTCTGCAAAGCAGAGTTAAAGCAGGGTTAAAATAAGGCTCCAAATATAGCCCTGGCTTGAACCTCAGCCTTACATGTTCTATCTCTTAGCAAGATCATAAATATTCACCAACATAACAAGGAACTTCCGAGTTGGTCCATTCCTTGGCTTTGTCATCTCTAAGGCATTCTGGATACTTTATGCCAAAACTTTGCCATCTTAGCACTGGACTTTTGGTCACAAGTAGATTCTTCCCATGGAGGTCAAGACAGCTTACCTGTAGCCATCACTTCAGGGCATGATAAACTAGAAGATAATCTAGAAGATTCTATGGGTCCAACATACAACTAGGCAGCTATAAATACAACTGACTCTGTGATAGCACAGTGGGTTAGAGCTCAAAATAAGATAAACACCTGGAAACCTTTAGAAGCCCACGAGAAGACCATCCTGGAAATACTGAGCTGACCTCCTGTCTGCTGCTCTGCCTGTCACTCACTGTAAAGTTGATGGAGAGCTATGAATGGTTAAAGTACCAGGAGCCATCTCTTGCAGTAGTCAGATCTGGCTCTATAGCAGACAGCCTCTGGGAGGAGAATAGATTGTTCTAGAAAGGCCAGAGGCCAGAATTTGAAGTGACAGTCAAGGTGCTCACCACACCTGTTTCCTCAGTTGTAAAATGGAAACTCTAATAGCACTTAATGGAATATTTGTGAAACTCAAGTGAGTTAATGTGTATAAAATTCCTAAGACAGTGCCAGGCCCCTGATAAGCATGCGGTCAGTGACAGCTGCTCTCAGGGCATTGAAAGCATTATATCCCATTGGGTTTTGCAATGGATGTTAAATTAAACACGAGAGGTGATTAAAGAGTTGCAGGAGTGACTCCTGACGCACTGTAGTTAGATCGAGAGCAAAGGCATCATTGAGTGTTGATAATCTGGGACTGGTCACTTGGTACATTGAGCCAGAAGCACTTGAAGCTTTACAGGGTGACACTGCCACCAGGACTGTGTGGCTGGATGCATTTGAGATAGGTGTGAAGTGGAACACACTGAGCAGTGCAGAGAGCCCTCAGGGCACTGTCAAGGCAGCGTGGTTCACGGAGGCACAGTTATAAACGCAGAATGGAATGGACATTTTCCCCATCATCAGGGGTGGCAGCCTAAAGAGCGTATTCTTACTTAGTACCCACAAGCAGTCTTGGGGCAGGGAAAGACAGCCTGGCAATAAGGACTGTGAGATGGCTTTATGAGGAATGAGAGTAAGGGTGTGTGTGTGTGTGTGTGTGTGTGTGTGTGTGTGTGTGAGAGAGAGAGAGAGAGAGAGAGAGAGAGAGAGAGAGAGAGAGAGAATTGTCTCTGGGATTGCTGAGAAGCCAACTGGGCTAAAGTTGAAAGGAAGAGCATAGCTTACAAATCCTCTAGAAGACTTGAGAAACAAGAGATAATTGTTATTGGGGACATAGTAGGGAAACTGGGTGAGAAGAAAGGCAAATTAAGATAACTAACTCACCTATCTAAACTTGAGTATTTTGCGTTCTAGCTATATTATTCAATTATTTACTAAATATGAGTGGTAGTGTCAACCCTAGAATGAAGGTGTTTCTAGAAAATTGATGAACTCCGTTCTTTCTTGGCTTTCCTCATTTAAGCTAATACAGAACAAAAGGGAGAGGAAATTCTGAGGCTTTCTTAGGAGATGTTTTATTATCTACTATTTTAGCGTTGATTTTATTGTTCCTTCTCAATTACAGATTGCTTAGGCAATTGTGGCATCTCTCTTCTTCAATGTTCAACCAGTAAACCAATCATATCAGAAAAGTAACATGATCTTAAGTTTTTATTTAAGTAACATTTTATATTATTAAATACTTCATGATATATCACTTATACAATAAATATGTATGTTCCTTCATAAAGGCAAGAAGTGATGATATGTATTTATGAGACTGAAGAGTTCAGTTCCTCATAATTGCTGACATTGATTTAATTCATTGGTGTATTAGGTAAGATCTTAATCATCCAGACCAGAGGTCAGCAGATTCTTTTTCTTTAATAAGCCACGTAGTAAATATTTTTGGTTTTGTGAGCCAGATGGTCTATTCAGTTCTGCCGTGGTAGCTTGAAAACAGCCATAAATAAGCACATAGATGAATGAGTATGGCTGTGTTCCAATAGAATTACTTATGACTCTGAAATTGATATTACATATGGTGTTCTTCATTTGATTCCCTTCACACTTCCCCTCCCCCCCCCCATTTAAAACATGTAGAAATCATTCATAGGCTGCAGGCCATATTAATACCAGGGACAGGCTAGGTGTGGCCTTGAACTGCATTTGTAGACTTGATGTAGACCAGATCATTTACTAACTGTGCTACCAGCACTGGAAGTGATCTGTATAAAAACAATTAAACAATTAGGAGCAGGCAAGGAAAAGCTGTGTGGAGCCATTGTTTATACCTCTCTTGTAGGGATAATTTCATCCATAGTTGTCTTTCAGCAGGCAACCATTCAGAGGGCAAAATCGTGGCTCAGTTTCCAGGTATTACCATGGGTCAAGTTCTTATCAGGGAATGAATAATTTATTCATTTATTGAGTAAATGAATCAATCAAATGTGAATGTCATAAACTGTGTTTTTGGCTACTGATTTACGTAGGATGAGATAACTTTTGGGAAAAAACACAGAAATAAGAGTTTTTTTAAAAAAATTACATTGTTAATGATTTGTTGAACGACTCACTTTGATCTGCAGGCTTTGTGTAACATCTGGGGAGTGAAAAGGAGCTATTTAAATGGGTAAATGTCTATATCATTGAAGAAAGATTACCATTCCTAATAGATTCCTTGTTGCCAAAAGTATTTTGGTTTTTCCCTTTAAAATAATCTGCCTGGGTGATTTCCTAGTTTCTGATTTTATAGAGCGATTCCTAGACCACTCTGCAAATGTTGCTGCATAGAAATGATCTCAAATAGAATTATATTTATAATATAGGTGTCGTCTTTGAGATTGATTTAATTTAATGTTCTTTATTTTGTACTAGGATTTGAACTCAAGGCTTGTTGCTTGCTACTGCTTTCATTTTTTTCAGCTAGGTCTTGCCTTTTTGTTTGTTTGTTCAGACTAGCTTGCTTTTCTTATTAGTCTCTTAAGTAGTTGGAATTACAAGCGTGTGAACCACTACCCTTAGATTTAGTTGTATCTCATAGCACTAAATTAATAAAGATCTTTACAAAATATATTGTTTAATTATTAATAATAACGCCTCCAAAATTAAAAAAAGAACACCTATTTTTCATGTTAAATGTTTCTTTTTTTCATGGATACAGTGTTCAGAGCCACTGAACTCTTCATAGTTAAGTCTAAGAGAAGATGCTGAACAGTCTGCTTTTGGTTTTAATTACAACAATCAAAGTGAACTTAGATTTAAGTTTTTATTCCTTGAGTTTCTTTTCAGACCCCCTCTTTCCCCAGGTTCTTTCAGGTTAAGCTGAAGTGAGCCACAAAGGGACAGTCCAGCGCTCACGAGGACAGTGGCACTTTCATCTAGCTGTTGTGCTGTCATATTCTGACAGAGAAAAGGTTCGTTGTGGCAGGAGATTAAGTAAACAGGAACTGGACTCATACCCCATTTCCAGGAAAAATAAGAACATCAGGCTTTATCTGATGTCATTAAAGTGTGTCAGACCCTCTACAAAGTACTCAGTGTACATCCCCATTTGGCCCTTAGGATGAAACCACTTAGAATGAAATTTGTTTCATGAGATTCCTGATGGTTTGAAGATCTGTGGCCTTTGGAAAGACCTGTCGAAGATTTTTTTTTTTTTTTTTTGCCAGTCCTGGGGCTTGAACTCAGGGCTTGGCCACTGTTCCTGAGCTGCTTTTGCTCAAGGATAGCACTCTACTACTTGAGCTATAGCGCCACTTCTGGTCTTTTCTGTTTATGTGGTACCGAGGAATCAAACCCAGGGCTTCATGCATGCTAGGCAAGCACTCTACCACTAAGCCGCATTCCCAGCCCCCTGTCGAAGATTTTATAGCAAGCTTTCTAGGGATTTCCCTGCTGGTGACTTCAGAAGGATACTTAGCTAATTCTGTCTTCTCTCTCTGAGCCCTTAGGTAACTTATCTACAAATGGGCATAATTTCCTTTCTTCTATGGGATTAATGCTGTATTTAAGAGCGGTATTTTAAGTACTTAGCACAGTTTCTTACATTAGCAGATCCCCAAGATTGAGTACCTCTTTTTTTTTTAATCTAACCTTGTCCGAATTCCCATTGAAAAATTTTGATAAGAAAAAGATCTCTTTATTACAAGGTTTTATATTATAGGGACCATTCTGTCATAATCGCATTTATGTAAACAAGAATTTCACTCTAGTCTTAATTTACCTTGTATTTTCTACAAATTACTCAACCAAATCTATATGAACGACCTCCAACTGTTACATATTTTTCAACCTTTGATATTTATGATGGACATACACAATACACACACAGTATCAACAGATTACTAACAGATTATAATTGTGTCAGCTCTCGTTTTTGTTCATTGTGATTTGTCTTTTGCTGTCCAGTATTTTCAGTCATATATGTGCAGGTGTGTGATCAATTATTGGCATCAAACAAGGCATTTGTTCTTCAATCAAAATCTGATTTAACCAGTTTCCATGGACTTCCTTTACCATCTTTTTTTCTTTTTCTTCTATCAATGATCATAATTGCTAAGATAATAAACACTAAGAAATTGGGAATTTGTGGAATCATTTGGTTCTGAGGGTGAGATCTTAGAATAATTGTCTCCCAAGGTTACATTAAACTCTCCTTTAAGCACATTCAATCAAAAGAATCTTAGAGTCATTAGGCAACACTTAAAATCCAGCCCTAGCCGCCCTTCCAGTTCCAAGTTGGAATAGAGTTGTTTTCCACTAGGGAATAATTTGTCTCTATTAATTGAGAACAAATGTGCATGGGTGTTTTAATTACACAGTAAATTAGGAGGATGAATTTAAGGTGCAGAATATTCGAAAGCCAAGAATTCAACACTAACAATTCAAATACACATGTAGATAAACAGGGAAAACATCTCAGCATAAGCAAGTCCTATGATGAAGAAGGAAATAAATAAGATCCAGACAAATGACTGAAGTTTTGCTAGGCTCCTTTTAAGCAAGATAATTCTGATTTATGGCTACAGGCTATCATAAGCTCAATAAGGTAGAAGGAAGAAATAATGCACACAGGATCCCCCTGGCCTTTCTGGCTTCATGAGTAGCCTTCTGGAGGAATGCATGGCTGATACTTTCTACTCAAAGTCACTTTACATATAACTCCATAGCATGATCTCTCTGTGTCTCGGAACCCCAATCATGTGGACAAAATGGATGGTTTTGAGTTAGATCTGGTATCATCCACCATCTTAAAATATAGCCCTAATTCACATCTGCTCCATAAACAATGTGGGCATAGTTGACTTTTGCAGGTAGAGTCACAATGAGTTGTGTTTTGCTTGCTTTGTTTTGCTTTGAAGCAAAAGCAAAATGCTACCCATGAAATTTGGTGCTATTTTGCCAAGACTACCTAGTTGCTAGTTTAAGGCGTCCTTCTCTATTCCTTCTTACTGTACCCGTATTTCTCTGTTCTCCTGGACATACAAGTGTTCACTGTAAGCTATTGTAAATTCTCTTGGGAAGCAGGTCAGATATAAGTAAATAAAATGCATGCTTCCTCGACTGTAATGGTGGTGGACTGGTTATACAGGGGTTAGGGACACTCAACCATCAATGGGGACAGAAAACCAGACCCTAAGTGATGGATCTGCTGACGGAGGGTGGAAAAAATTCTCTTCAAACAAGAGGCCCAGGTGAGGAGGAATGGGGACTCTGGCTGACCTCCAAAATGAAACTCAGATAATTTTTGCCTTCCTAGAACTATTTAAGCTAATTACTTAGATACAATTACTTATACTCTGTTTTTAGTGTGGTTGCTTATCTTGTATCCCCCATTAGACTTTGAGCTCCTTGTGAACAAGGCCATTGCTCTCTTGTGTTTATCATTTCTTCTCTAGGCACTATTTTCCCCAGAGTAGGCAAGAATTCTGTTCAAGTTAATGATCAAGGCACTAATCTGCCATGGTTGCAAGTTAGGCAACTTTTGACTTTCACATCTATAACCTTAATGTCGTCTTCATTATGAAGAACCCTAAAGGGAACTTCGTGGGGTTGTTTGTGATGAAAATGTCCTCAACTTTGGGAAAGTTCCAGAACTTAGTGATGATTGGTGTTTTTCCAGGACAATTTACTATGTGAGCACTTAAGAGACAAACATCCCGTTTTTTAGTAGGGGTGATCCAATTTAATTCATAGTTGCTGATCCCTAAAAATTATAGGATGTTGTTCGTGTATTTTTCATGCAAACATTATCTCAATAGCAATAAATGGAACAAAAGAGGAAAGTGACTTTGAATGAATGCCAGGTGTGCTTTAAGAGTGTCAGTCTTGAACTGACTGCAAGATCTTTTAAGCCATAGTTGGAAATACAGATCATCAACTAGTCTATGACTAGGATGCAAGAGTTTGCATCCACAAGTGTGGCTTATTTCTTGTTTATGTGGATTATACACGTCTGTGTATGATCATATCTCTCCCTTTTCTTCTCCCTCAACTTCTAAGTGGTATTAATAACCCACTGTGGTCCCTTTTAACAAGACACAACAGGTCTTTACCTCAGGCTTTGGAGTTTCCTTTGTAACAGTTTTGGCTCAGGTAGTGCATACTCTTCTCGAAACTATGCCCCATAAATACCACGAAACAGCCTCAAAGACATCCACATTTCCCTCTGTGCAGTACTGGTGAAGCAAGTCTGGAACAAGGAAACACACTCTGGTAGCCCCACGTCAATTCTTTGTCATGCCCCTGCCACGTTCCTCCTCCAAAAATGGTGGTGGAAATCCCTGAGCCCAGTCCTCCAGGTGAAGTCCATCCACCAGGGACAGGAGAAGATAATAATTCAGAAGCCATGGGCCTCTCACTTTCCCCTGAAGCTAGGCCCAAGCTGTTACCTCTTCTACTTGGCCTGGCTCAGCGCAGTTTGTTGATGGTGCCTTTTTCTTGCTGTCTGTCCTAGACTACGTGCTGCATCTTGTGGGTTGTTCAGCTGCAGGTTCAGTGTTGGCAGGCCTTGGCCTGCCTGCTCCTTGCTTCCTTGGGAGGGGTTTCAGGAAGAGGCGCTGGAGGGTGCTGGAATTAAGCCCTACAAAACATTGAAGTAGGACATTACTTTGCAATATGCTTTCCAGTCCTTTTGACTGGTTCCCCAAAGAGCATGAACACAAAGCTACACTTATGTTAGATTGGCTTCCTCGTGCCTACAAGAACTCTTGTGCATTGGCAGTGTTCAAGTATTATTTAGAGGTAGAATTGCATGGGAAAGCTTAATATAGTAAATAAATAGCCACAAAGGCCCTCAATTGGAAAAAAGAAAGTAGGGTCTCCTGATCCTTTAAACTTGGCCCCATCTATATGAAAGACCATCAGAAGGGCTCCTTGAACTTTAACTTAACTTGAGACTGGATTCTAACTTGGGGCATCATTTACCATGTAAAAAATTACTGGGGACCCTACATGGTAATATGGAGCCTTGGACAGTAAGACTCGGTTCTTTGATTGAGCACATGAAAAATATAAAAAATTGAGAGCATGACATTAATTCTCAATTTTGCCAACTAGCTGTGTGTTCTTAAGCTCCCAAAGACTCAATTTTCTCATTAATAAAGCGGGGACAGTAGATGGAATCATCCATGTTATAGTGCTGTAGGGAAGCCTTGTCTGTGAAGGGTTCCAGTAAGTTATGGCAATATTGTTGTTAATTGTGTTGTTGATAGAAAAAGTCAATAATAATTGTTGTACTTTGAATTTGGGGAATATGATTCCAGATTGAAATAGTTATCAGTGACAAAAATTGCCTTGTTCTTTTAATATTGGTATCCTTCTTTAGTAAGCATTTTAGCTATGACCTGAGTTTTCGCAATTTAAGAGCCAAATGGTTTTGACTTAAAATCTATCATGTGTGGGCTGAAGGTGTGGCTCCAGTCTCCTACTGAGCTTGCCTAACAAGTATAAGGTGGCTGAATTTAAAATGCCAGTGCCAGCCAGGTGTGGTGGCTCATGCCTGTAAACTTGGTTAGTCAGGAGAGGCTGAGATTGGGAAGATCACTGTTCAAGGCCAGCCCTGGTAAAAGTTCCTGAGACTCTTAACAGTAGGAAAAACAACAACAACAACAAAAAGCTTGAATTAGTTCTGTCTGCCCTTTGATCTAGTTATATGAGAAGCATAAATAGGAGGATTACAATTCAGGCTAGCCTGAGCACTAAAAGCAAAACCCTAGAAAAATTATAAAGGCTACAAGAGGGGTAGGAAGATGGCCCAAGTGGTAGAGCACCTGCATAGCAAATACAAGGCCTTGAGTTAAAACTCCAGTATGGGAGGAAGTGGGGGAGAGGGGGAGAGAGCATATCCTGTATGTCAATTTCAAAGCAGTTTTATTTGTATAGTGTGGTCATACTGGGCAAACTTATCTAACACATTCCCACTTTCATTTAAGTGGGAATGAAATATCTAACCATTAGTTCTAAATATTAGGAAGAAAACAAGACTTGAGTTCTGAGACAGCATTATTACTGTCGCCAAGGTCTTATATTTGTTTTTCCAGTTTGAAAGTTAAGGTCAGAACTGGGGAGGGACCAAACTAAAATCTTCCAAACCCTCTTGATCTTTGTAACTGTTAGAAATGAAGCACGTTTTTGAGAAAGGCCTTTGGAACTGAAAAGCCAGCAGATTAGAGAATACTTGGTGGGAGCGAAGCCATAGGGTTTGGAGATATTTGCTCATGTACCTGTGGGGCTCCTGGAATACTTTATCCTACAAATGAAGCAGGACTGACAAAAGCTGGATGAGATCTGTTGTTTGAGGGCGTGGTGACATCATTCCCAGGCTGCCTTCTGACTGGCCCAACATCAGGAAGTTACATCATGGAGCAAATGCAGAACAACACATGCATACACCTGTTTTTACACATATAACAAGTCTCAGTGGGGGAAATTAAGTAAGGCTCCTAATTCCACCTCTGAGCACCCTTACATTGGTGCATGTATTGTACATGCACACACACGTGTACTCACTTGTGCATAAGTAGTAGTGTCCTAACTATTTCTGCAGCAGTCTACTGGAGGAAATTTCTATTCTAGCAAACACACTTGGATAAACACAATATTGAGGTATGTTGTTATGTAGTATTCCTTTGTATAGCACATCTACTGAAATTTATCAAATTATTCTTGTTAGCCATTTAGTTATTTGTAATGTACATTGCTGTAATTGGTGCTGTGATTATTATAATCATAGTCATTTCTTTATACCCTGCCATAGATCTTTTTATAGAATAGTCCAATTGCCTTTCACAATTCTTTTCAATTCATGTCCTTACAAGTAGTTTATAAGTGTCTATTTGACTTCTGTTTTTGCCCAAATAAGGTAATGTTTACTTTAGAGATTTAAAAACGTGGTCTTTTGAAATTGTCTAAATAAATGCTTCTTTAGAATATACTCTGTAAGGAGGAAGTAACCAGCCTTTCAGACTGGCTGCTTACGTCTGCATTGAACTCATCTATTAGAAAATGGAATGAGGGTCAGAAACAGCAACTCATGTCTGTAATCCTAGCTACTCAGGAGGCTGAGATCTGAGGATCACAGTTCAAAGCCAACCCAGGCAGGAAAGTGTGAAACTCTTCTCTCCAGTTAATCCAGAAAACCGAAGTGGTGCTGTGACTCAAGTAGTAGAGCTTGAGCTGAAGAGCTCAGGGACAGCATTCAGGCCCAGAATTCAAGCCCCATGATTGGCCAAAAAGAAAGAAAGAAAGAAAATGGAATGAGGGCTATATTGTGTTAGTATAGATTTATATATTGATTAGGTTCTTTGTATAAGAGTTTTTAATCCCCCAAGTCCAGAATCTGGAATTTCTAAACCCAAAACTTCTTCCCCAGCAGCATGGCACTTTGGTGGGGGAACCTCACACTGACCTTATGCAATGCAGGCACACCAAAAATGTTGAATACAGTTATATTCTGGATATTAAAAGAGTTCTGCATTTAGACTGGATTCTCTCTTTCTCTCTCCCTCCCAACCTCACTCCATATATATATATATATATATATATATATATATATATATATAATTGTGTCTATAAATATTGCATAATTTGAAAAATATTGACAACCTAAAACACATCTGGTGTAAAACAGGTCAGATAGGGTGTATTTAACCTAGATTGGAAAAGCTTTCAAAGATTTTCAAGTCCAGTGGTCTCATTTCCAATAATCCACGGGGTCAGGAGACCTCTAGATTTCCCCAGGGTTTCTTCACTGATACCAAACAGGGCTGGGAGTAGCTGCCAGCCATTTGCCACCACTGCCTCCTCCTTCTTCTCCCATTCCTCCTTCTCCTCCTCCTCCCACTCCTCCTCCTCCTCCTCTTCCTTCTCCTCCTCCTCCTCCTTTTATTATGAAATGTGAGTTTTATACCACATTAAGAATGTTTAGCATTGCATGGAGGCACACGTTATAGGAGTTTTCTTATCAGTTACTCATATCAGCCTTTGTTCTGAGCATTAGAACACCAGACGCTAGGAAGAGACCCAGAAATAAGCTGTGGTAGATCACACCCCACGCACAGGCAGTTGGAGTGTGGTGTATATGCCCATAGTTGAGTGAGGGCACAGGGAAAGGCTTGATTCTTTCCAGCTATGGACTTGGTAGATGGGAACCTGGAGCTTAACAAGGCGAGGCGTTGTGTTTATTATAAGATCAGTGTGTCTTCCACATAAAATGAATGAGGCTAAGGAAGCAGCCTCAAGTGGGGACAGGTTAGTGGGCTTTGGGCTGCGTAGACCGACTCATGTCCTGAGCTCTTACTATAGCTCCCTTTCTTTGAGCCTCAGTTATCCCATCTAAAAATAGGATGATAGTGAACTTAGCACAGTGTCCAGCAGAGGTGTGGGCAGACAGAGCTCCTGGGTAGCAGCAGTGTGGGCATGAACAGTAGAGAGATATGGGTGTGTGTGTGGGGGGGTAACTGTTTTTACTTTTCACACCTGTGTCATCATTCCATGGTGTGAATCCCAAAGTTGTGGTTTCTATCCTCTGTTTCCATTAAACACAGAGTGTTTGTTCATGAAAACGAGGATGAATTTTGGGTTTGGAAGTGCCTAAAGTGCCCCTTCTGGAATAACTGAAGAGTTGGGATGTGGGTGTAGAATGTGTATGAACAGAGCTGAGGAGGTTAGCATGGGCCTTCACTGTAGAAGGGCCTTCATAGTCACCTTGGTCTGCACTGTGTATGGCAAAGGCCTTGTGCTATTGAGACAGGAAGAAGCTTGCTGAGTATGGCGCTCTTCCTGTCCATGTCCCATTCCCTCCCTTTACCAAGATCCAATGTTCCAAGACTTCAGCTACACCATGAACTTTTGAAACCAAGGACCTGACTTTATGTGCCCTTCCATAAGGAATCATAGCCAAGTCTTGCTTTCAGATTTTGTAATTGGGAAACGTTTCCCCTCCTTCTTTTCCTCTAGAATGGCCCAGTGACTCTGCTGCATTGCTGGCATCCAAACTATAAATGTCTTGGTGACACCTGTTAGACTGCTCAGACCCACCTTATATCCATGCCTGGATCCCTCACACATCACAGACCTTCCATGTTGGTTGCTGTATACACTCTTACCCACTTAGAGCTCTCTAGAGGCCAGCCAATGATGCGGATTCTTGTGCATGTGATTAATTGAGACTGTTCAAGATAGAAACCAGTAAAGGAATAGGGAAGCAGGACAGGGTAGGGAAAGAAGCCAGTCAAGTGTATGAGTTTAATTGAAGTCTTACCTTGGCCTGGTACCATTGGGAGTCTGATGAAGTAAATGGGCCCATGCATTGGTCGCCTTGAGGCTAGAAGCCTGGCCCCATATCCATTGATCACTGGCTGTATGCTGCTCCTGGACAGAAGAAGGAATAATCCAGGCATTTCCCCTACAGGTAACTGGCCAGTTCTTTGAAGGCTGAGAGGAAGCCCCTGGAATAGGTGACATTTCAGAGGGGCATTGAGTTTTTCACAAGCAAACTGTAGTATCCCCATATGGCTCAGAGCTACCCTATTCAATAGTACAACAGTCTGGAAACTACTTTAGGTAACCATAGAGGGAAGTACAAGGCCTTGAGTGTGGATCTCCTGGTGGGCGAAGATGTTTCCTTGGGCATCTTCTGGTACCCGGGTTCCAGAATTGGAAGTCCATAAAAATAGCTGTGTCCCCCTGTTCTCTCCCCCCTCCCCCGGATTGTTTTGGAGAGTGTTCAGGCCATCTGTGACTAGAGGAATCAAACCAGTATTCCAGTAACATGCCTTGAGAAATGTCAGGCTCATGACCAAGCTACAGAAAGCAATGGTCATGATGAAAACTTGCTAATAATTTATGAACTGTAGTCTGCAGCCAATATGAGCCAATGTGTGTGCTCTCTCTCTCTCTCTCTGTCTCTCCTCCTGCGCCCCTGCCCCCAATCCTTCCTGAAATTTACTCTTTACTTTTCATCCATCTTTTAAACACATGGGAAATTTCGCTGGCAGTCTTGGAGTGCAGGGGAAACCTTACAGCCATCATTGGTATGTGAACAGCTCACACCAAGAAGTGCTTGCTGTGTGTCATGGCCTCTGGATCCACTCTCTTCAGACAGGCACAGCTGAGGAAGGTGGGGAGGGGAGAGGAAGCAAGATAAAGAAACTCAGACTTCATAAATCAGGCTGCTTCAGCAAGATTCCATTTGCATTGAAGCCCAGTCAGGAGCCGGCGGGTTGGGGAGTCGTTTTGTGGACGCTGACATTTTAATGATTTGATTCGTTTAGGAAGAATATTTTTATGGGTTGTGTCGTCGATTCTATATAAAGTACTGAGTAAAGTTGTTATGTTTTGATGAACTTCCATTACTAGACTGTGTACGTGTACAGCCATTTTAGCCCAAGGCCCTGAGGGTAATCTCATACAATCCTCTTAAAGAAATGCTGTTTAATGACTAAAGCTGTTAATCATATTAAATACACAGAGCCACTAGGGGAGAAAAATGCCAAACAAGCATAAATCTGAAAACCGGTTTTGAAGGAGCTAAGTGGGGTATTTTGGGGAGATGAGGGATGGGGGAGGTTGGAGACAGAAGGAGCAAGAAGATGGTTGGGAGATGGGGTGGCTACTGTGATGGCCGTGTGTACTGACCCACTGGCTGTGTGAGTGTGTCCAGTGCTGTGCTCTGCAGTACAAGATGACCCAACTCAAAAGTCACTCACAGGAAAAGGGAAGTTACAACCTTATCTCAGACTAGTCTTCTTACCCTGTAGCTGAGATTACAGATATGTGTCACTTGTTTTGTTGGATGAGTTGGGATCTTGTCGTCGTTGTTGCTGTTGTTATTATTATTATTATTATTGCCTGAGACTGGTCTTAAAGTCCAGTTCTCCCAGTCTCTACCTTCTGGTAACTATAGAGTTACCGGTGTAATTCACAACACTAGATGGAAACCTATTTTTTGAAAATAGGTAATTTTAGTTTCTTTATGTCATTGTAATTTCAGTCTCCTCAAGATTGATTGATAACCTTCATAAAATAGCCATCAAAATCTAGGCAGTAACCATTTCTCAGTCCTTTCCTCCCTCTCATTAGTGTAGCTTGCAGCTTTTAAAGACATCAGTGCAGGAGATGAAGAGTATAGCTCAATGGTCAAGAACTTGCCTAGCATGTATTGGGTTCTGGGTTCTACCCAAGCAAAATACATTTTGAATGAATGAGTGAGTGCATGGATATAGACATTTTCCTAATATCTCAGCCTACTTACTGTGCTCTTATCTTGCTTCCTTGATGTAGTGTTGAGTGTGGGTTATGTGTACAAGAAATATATCCAATCTGTCTGCCTGTTGGGAGAGGACCCTGTGAACTTATCATCTTGCATATATAAATATAGAAATGTATATTTAAAACTCAGTAGATGCGTAACCATCACCTGATCTGCCTCTCCTACATCAGTCTAGCCCTATTCCATATTTAGGAATGATTGGAGGGTGAGGGTTCACCAGTATGGATATTCAGTGGTTAAGTCTGCAAAATTTCAAACTAAGGAAGCCTCAGTGTGTGTGTGTGTGTGTGTGTGTGTGTGTGTGTGTGTGTGTGTGTGTGTGTATTTTGACACCTTGATCCTGCATATCCATGTCCTAAGTTTTTAGATGTAAGAAGAAAAGAAATAATTTGCCTTTGGTCATACTAATTTGCATTCCTTCTTCATAGCCTGGGGAGAAATGACCACCGTCATGGATCATGTCATCCCCCTTCTTAGCACCCTTTAGTTGGTGCTTCATCTCAAGAAAGATGTTGATTGGTTCTATCAGTGGGGGGACAGTGAGTGACAAATAGTCTTGTGCTTTTTGATTAGTAATAAAGTCATCCATTTGGTTAACTCTTCCACTAAAAAACAAACAAACAACAGACACATAGATAAATACCTGTATGGACACATCTAAGCCATACTTGTTAACACAGGTGTGCAGTTTCCCAGCTAGGTCATTTCCAGGAAAATGCTCTTTTTTGCTCCCTGGATTCCATTCCATCCACAGTGGCCTTTGTGGTGGAAGTAATAGGCAATAATTTGAATTAATGACAGTGGAAAAATTTACTTATGAAACTGTGTTATTTATCTTTGTTATTTGCTGAATATTCAGTTCGTGCTCCATGGGTACTGACTTGCTGGCTAGTCTGAGCATGGCAGAGGGGTATGGTGGTGTCTGCCATTGGTGATGGTGTCACGTCATTGGAGTCATTGCAGAAAGAAGCGGTCCCATGAGGTGACACATCTGTCTTGGGAATTGTCTTCCCCTTCCCCTTTTGTACCTATCCTGTTTTTTTTAAATTTTGTTTTGTGTTTTCTTTTTCTTTTTCATTTGGGCTTGAACTTAGGCTCTGGGTGCTATCCCTGAACTTCCTTTGCCTGAGGCTAGTGTTCTACTTCTTGAGTCATAGTTCCACTTCCATGGAGATCCTCTTCTTTGGACGGTGTCTGAAGACTCCAGTCCTTGGGATCATGGATGTTTCTTCTTGAGTTCTGCATTATAGGTGATGGTTGGTCAGGTTGATCCCACAAACAGATAACGGTTTTCCTTTTGGTCTTGGGGCTTGAATTCAGGGCCTGGGTACTGTCCCTGTGCTCTTTTGATCAAGTCTAGTATGTTACCACTTTGAGACAGTGCCACTTCCGGCTTTCTGGTGAGTAACTGGAAATAAGAGTCTCAAGGACTTTCCTGCCTGAGCTGACTTTGAACTGTGATCCTCAGATCTCAGCCTCCCGAGCTGCTAGGTATGATCCTGTACTTATTGTATACCCATTCTTCTTGCATGCATGGTACAGGTATGATTTCACTTCCTCATTTCCCATGGAGATGCATGACTCTGTACTCATCTTGATTGAGGAAACGGGATCAGGAAGGATTCAGATTTAATCCAATGCTCCACTATTTAGGATACTTCTTAATGATTTTAGTTTTCTTTTTTCATTTGGTCTTGTGGTTGGTTGGTTGGTTTTGCACTAGTAGGGTTTGGATTTGGTGGCCCCCTGCTTGTGAGGCAGGGCTCTACTGCTTAACCCATTCCTCCAGCCCTTTTTTTTTCTTTTTATATCCGAGTAGAGGTGTCTCTTTTCACCTACACCTGCCTAGACTGCGATCTTTCCTTTGACACTTCCTTCCATAGCCGAGACAAGCATGTACCACCATGCCCATCTTTTCCTGAGGAGAAAGGACTTGTGAACTTATTTAACCAGGCTGGCCTAGAACTGCAATCCTCCCAATTGATCTCATCTTCTTGAGTGTCTGGAATCACAGGCACATCCCCTGACACCCAGGTATCAGTTAAGACGGGAGTGTGGAAAGCTTTTTACCCCAGCTGTCATCTGTCCAATCTTAACTTTCTAAGTAGCTAAGATTACAGGCATGAGCTACCAATGCCCATCTGGTCCTTGGCCTTCTTGAAGATGCCCGCTTTCATCTGTGTCCTGAGTACTTACAAGGAAATAGCCGTGCTTATGCTTTCTCAAAAATAAGAGCATTGCATCCTGTAATGTAGCAGTTTGAGGTGTGTGTGTGTGTGTGTGTGTTTTAACTACTGATTGATGTGTAAAGAGAGCCTGCGGCTCTGAGCATGAATGTCTCTCATCACATCTGGTAGACAGACTGAAGCCTGAGCTCTCCCATGTTCAAAGGTTCCTAGGCTGATGGGGTTGGAGTGTGGGCGTGAAGGGAGGAGGAGGGGGAGATATGCCCATGCATATCTGAGCCAGTTAGGGTCTAGATTTCTCAGCCTGTCCTAAATAAATATCATCATTGTCATCATCATCTACCAATTCCCATTTCATATTTTCCAGAGAGCATTTTTCCCTTTTCCTTTTATCTTTCCAGAAAGATTAGAAAAAAGAAATACTGAATATTCTGTGAAACGTTGAGATTAAGTAAAGGAAAAAGAGAGAAATTTAAGATTCTCTGTCTAGTGGGTTTATGGTGTTGTCTCATCACCTCTTTGTTTACATGCATGTATTCAAGCAAATATTTATTACACACCAGGCATTTGTGCAAAAGTACTGACTTCAAGTAATGAGCTGGACAGCTAGGCTCATCTGTTCATCAAATAGAACTGGAAGGCCTGGATAGAGCCTGGCCTTGGTTTTTAGCCTTGCTGCTAGGAGCCTACTGATTATTCACTCAAATGTCCAGGTTCTTCACCTGCCAAGTGAGATCTAAGTGTTCCATTACCCCTCCAGAGGTCTAAGATAGTCTGGTAAGGGACTTCCTTCTCAATTATTAGGGATATCAATCATGACAAGGCTGTGACAGCATGGAGGAAGTGGGTCTCTCAATTCCAGGCTGTGCTGAACAAAGTAACTTTCACTCTTCCTTCTCTGGCTTTCCCATTCATTAGCATGTGGGGAGATTAGAAGCCACTGAGGTGTTCAGGGTTTAGGCTGTAGGAAGGACTGGCTACATTATGTTCAGTGTATAGCACAAAACGCAAATGTGGAACCCTTGTTCAAAAATGGCTAAGATCTTCTAGAAATAGTAGAGCATTAAACCAAGCCTGATATCTTTCTGAAAGATCTCAGATTTTGTGTCACCACACAATCACCCCTACTTGGTAGTGAATCTTATTAAAGATGGAAGGATCTTGTTCCTTTCTTTAATTTTTATTTTAATCTTGGTATTTGGGCTTGAACTCAGGGCCTGGGTGCTATCTCAGTTTTTTTTTTTTTTTTCACTCAAGGCTGATGCTCTACTACCACTTTGAGCCACAGCTGCCTTCTAATTTTTTGCTGGTTAATTGAGAGTCTTAATGGACTTTTCTGTTAGGGCTGACTTTGAACTGCAATCCACAGATCTTAGCGCATTGAGTAGCTAGGATTGCAAGAAAGAGCCAGCAAGGATCTTGTTTTGTGAAAAGATTGAGTGTCATATGATTTTTGCAATGTGTTCTTGTTTTTGCTATTAATACTAAGAGAATCATTTTGAATGATAGTCCCCCATGTCTATTTTTTCTTGGGAGAGAGCAGCAAAATGGCCTAGAGACCAAGATTATAGATTGTGATATAGTTTGTATTTCCTTTACCCTCAGCCAGCTAACTGACATGTACTTCTAGAATGCAGTGAGTATTATATTCATTTGGTGTTTTTGCTTTTGCTTTTGTTTTCCAGGACAACAGCTTTGAAAAAAATCCATCTTGAAGTAGTATTTAGGTGTTTCTGGACGCCAGGGTGGGCCAGTGGGGAATCTTCTTTGAACCAGAATTGAAACAATCCAGCACAGAAGAGAAGAGTCCTAAGATAGTTTTATTTCTCTTCTCTTTCTCTTTCTTTTTCCCGTGCAACACTGAATTATTTTTATTACTAGTTAGGACTTTGGGCGATAACCAGCTGAGGTAGACCTGAGCGGGCCGGCAAGTGGAATTTTCAGGCTCCTGGCATTAGTAATTCTGCATTTATTCTGTATGATATTTTAAATCAGTGTTCTTCTTATGTAGGGCCTTGCTATTACTGTGTATGTCCCTTGTGGCAGAGAACTCAAACAGTGCACGTTGGAGGAGTTGTAAATCGCACGCGTAATGGTTAGACTTTCCAGTGTTGGAGAAGCCTCTAAGGGGAGGCTGAAGAAATACATACTGATCTTTAGGGCTTTAGTTGCTAGATTTCTTCTAGAACTTTTGGACAGATCTTTTTATCAAAAGGCATCAGCAGTGCAGTTATTTTCTATAAATTGCAGTCTTCCATGAAATTTATAAATCCATCCAAAGAGAAAGCAGTATTGATGTTTATAAGCAAGGTCTTTTCTAGATGCATTTTGGTTGGCAGTGGATCTTCCAAACCAATGGAGTAGGGCCATCTACCCTCTTGCGTTACTGCAGCAAATGATATCCTACATTATAGTTTGGCTTTCTTGATCTTTTCCTGCTTTTGATTTTTCCAGTAACAAATTATCTTTGTAATCTAGGTCATGCATTTAGAACCTTTTAATTTTCTGCAAATTTTTGGTAATTCATGGTTTATGGGGGATTGGGTCTTGGGATACCTTTGGGAAATCCCTGTATCTTACCATGACTTCCTATATTACTGATGTAGCATAAAAGATGAAGTTGCTTAGAAAAGGAGCAGGGTGGGCTTCTCTGAGGAGCCAACCAGTGAGGTGGACATTGAGAAGGTAGTCCTTGCTTGGCCTGTCTTGAAGAGAATCAGTTACCTGAGGTCTAATTCACAGGCTTATAGGCCATAAATTAGAGCCATTTAGAGGATGAGTACATCTTTCTCAAATATTTTAAATAGAGAGGAAAAAATGGAAAGAAGCCAAGAAGTTCCATCACTCAGATGGTATAGAGAACAAGAATGCAGTTTACTTTAGCAGTTTCATGGGAACTTTTGCACTGACAGGCTTTATGTTCTTGAAGATGACCACATCCCCTTCTCAGAGCACAGTACAGCCGGGCCAGAGTGACACAAAGCTATAAATCGAGTGATAGGACTTGGTAGGTCTTGGCTCTACTCTAGTCTCTTCTGTGGATTCCACTTAGAGTAGACGCAAATGGCTTAACCCTTGGGTCTCTTTTTTTTTTTTTTTCTTGAGGTTTCTAGACCATGTGTGAAATATCCATCACAAAGGTATAGGGATGAACAGTTTCATGTGATAAAATCACAATGACTTCCAATACCTGCCCAGCAAATTGTATGCCTAGATTCTTGAATTGAGGAGAGGGTTGGAGGTGGGGGAGAGGTTCTGATATCTTCCCATTCCCCTGCAGGTTTTTGAAAGTAAGATAACTGATTTCACATACTTCTGTTTCAACGTTAGAAAATGCTGCCAGGCTTCTCCTGTTGATAACTGTGAGGTTACTTTTTCATTCATTGTTCCAACAGTTATGTACTGAGGACCACACTACATGCTGAGGAGGAAGGGTTAGTGAATACAGCAGGCCCTCCTGTCTCACAGACCTGACAGCCCAGAGGAAGGTCATTGACTAAGGGCTCTGGCATCATATTTAAGAAAGCACTTCCAAAATATCTCCATTTCCAGTTTAGAGATACCATTGCATTAACATAGTCTTTCTCATCCAATAGATTCCATTTCTGCTGAGCACCAGTGCTTCATACATATAATACTAGTTACTCAATAGGCTGAGCCAGAAGTAGTACTGTAGCTCAAGGACTAGAGCACTAGCCACGAGCAAAAGAAGCTCTGGGACAGTGCAGAGGCTCAGAGTTTAAGCCCCGGGACAGGCATCAAAAAAGAAAAAAAAAGATTACATTTATATATTTTACAATATTTTTCCCTCCATGTAAAAATGTCTCCAGGTTTAAAGTGAAAGTTATTTTAGAACCAGAAGTTGCAGAACACATATATCTGTGAATTTCAGTTTGTCAAGGAAAGAGGCTGCAGGTATTCTGTAGTAAGCCATTATACATTAGAAGCCCATCTAAGTGAGCTGTAAGTATATGTGAATGACTGATGAACTTTTAATGGGTATATTTAAATATATATGTGTGAATGAATGATATGCTAGTTTTGTTTGTTTGTTTTTTTCAGTCCTAGGGCTTGAACTTAGGGCTGGGGCACTGTCCCTCTGCTCTTCTCCTGAGAAGTTACAGGCATGAGCCATGATCCCTGGCTTTCTATACTTTACATGTAGATAGATTTCAGTAGCCATTTGCCCATATACTCTTTATAATTTCAAATCCTCTCTGAATAGGTAGACACATAGAGCAAATACTTAGAGCAAAAGAATGCTTGCTTTGTGTAATGTTAAGAAAACATGGGCTAGGGTTTATGTCTTTCCAAACCACACTGGACTGGACTTCTTTGCCCCTTCCCTTTCCCTTCAGAGTCTGCTGTGGGAAAAAGGTACCACTCCTGGATTTCGTCTGTTGCCTGTGCTGGCCTGTGGAAGCAGGTGTTTTTCTCTGCGGTACACGGTGTAAGTAAGGAGGCTAAGTGTGAGGTCAGTAGTGTCCACCAGGCGCAGTCATGACTGGCAGCTGCAGATTGTCTTTGTGCTCTGAAGGTTTGGAAAGAGGTAACCTGAGCGAGTAAACAGATCATTTCCTGTAGGTTCTGTTAGCAGTATGATCCACAGGGGATCCCCACTCCTTTTAGCATGACTTCTATTGGCTTTTATAGCAGCCAGACATGAAACCCTCTGAGTGGTATTCTGGAGGGTAGCTGATGACAAGTGAAGTAAATCTCTTAATTGGATGTGAACTCTACATGCGGTTGGTTAGTTTCTTGTGGATTCTACTAGGGCTAGTCTAGTGCTTTGCATAGAGTGAGTATTCCAGAAGTACTTCACTAGAAACATAGAAATAAAGAAAGAAAGCTTTTCTACCAAAGGTGATTTGATGTTGGCTTTCTGTGACTGACTTGATTTTTTGAAATTCAGATTGCCATTTAGTATAACTAAAGTTGTGTTGACATTTTTGTGTTTCCTACATGTATCTACGTGATGCCAGTTCCTCCAAACTGGGCAGAATTGGGGTTAGAACCCTAGCTGGGCTTTTGTTTTTGTGTTTTTAAATTTACTTTGATTCTAGTCCTATTTGAACTCAGGGTGTGGGCACAGTCCCTGAGCTCCCCCTCTCCCCCCTCCCCCCCCTCCTTCCTCAAGGCTAGCACTGTATCACTTTAGCCACATCTCCATTTCTGGCTTTTTGGTAGTTAATTGGAAATAAAGAGTTTCACAGATTTTCCTACCTAGGCTGGCTTCAAACTTTGATCCTCAGATCTCAGTCTCCTTGTATACCTAGGATTTCAGACATGAACCACCAGCACTGGGTGTTCTAGCTATTTTAATTCGTAATCTAGGGGTTCTTCTTGGTAAATACTGATGGAAATGTGCATGCCTGTATTTTCCCTCACCCTCTTCTAGTGAGTGCATGGCCTGAACTTGTACTCACCAAGCCAAGATGCAGCTTCATAATACTTTTCCAATGTGGTGTTTGGTGCAACTACTGGAAGAGGGAGTATTATTCCAGATCATTCCTGGGGTTGGGTAGAGAGGATCTTCCTTATCCCCTCTGCTGCTTATAGTCAGTGAAACATCTTGAGAATCCAACATTCCTGCCTTCCGCCATTTTCTCAAGCTCTTCCCCTCTAGCTTCCATTCCTCCTTCCTTCTTTTTGTGTCAATCATTTTCTCTCACATCCTTCTTCTTGCATGTATGAAATGACTTGCCTGTTGAGGATCGCTCAGTGCCCATCTGGCATTAACATTAGTAAGCGATGCCTCTTTATTCTGTGATAAATTCAGTGAAGGTTCTTTGCTGCAGCAAATGATAGAAACTTGCTCTAGCTAAGAATAGGAACTTGTGAAGAATATTACAAAGTCTATGGTGTAGATTGGAAGAAGATTGTGACTGGGCTGGATCTGCTGGGCAAATCCTGCCCAGGAATTTCCAGATACTTAGGCTGCTGGCAGTGCTGGGATTGGATCCTGAAACGCTGCACCCGATTGGTCAGTGGAGGTTCCACTTCTTACTCTGTCTGGGCAAGGGGAGAGAAGCTGGCCTCCCCTCTCTCTCCTTCATGCTGAGGTGCTACCTGCCTTATTCAGAATGCCTCATAGGGGAATTCCTCAGTCATCTGGAAGGGAATCAGCTATTGGTTAGCAAAAAGAAGTCACCATTCATGCTCCAGGGAAAAGTACTGCTAGCAAAAGTTTCTACGTGAAAGTAAACCGTCACACCAGCCAAAACCCAACTTTCCCTGTTTTCAGTTCTGACTCTTCATCACTTCTTGCTACATTGGAATGTACTGTGATTTAAAGTGAGTTGCTTTACGTTAGACCTTGGGAGGTAACATTAATTGATCTCTTCAAATAGGAGGAGATACCATCTTTTTTCTTTAGGATGGGAATTTTGAGCGTTATGTATGAAAGTGCTAAGGAATGTTTGGCTCAAGGGTAACCCTTGACAGTCTGAGGAAGTCATTGATCTTTCCAAAAGCTGCCACTTCTGGACCAAAGTGGATGATCTCTTTTAGCCACAAGTCCAGTCAGCATTTGAACATTTGCAGTTCTTACAGGGAGTTAAGTGAAGCCATAAAAGCTGCAATTTCTGTAACTAGAGTGAAGAAAAAAGAAACAAATCTCAATAAGACAAGATAATCCTTAGAAGAGTTTGAGCGTACAGTTTTATTTCTCCTATCATATTTTCTAGGCAGCTGAAGAAAATAGAATATTGAAGATATGCAAACATTACAATCAGCGTAATTGCTGTGTCTGTCTGTACGCTCTGACGACTCGCACTTTGCTTTCACTACCTTCATCTTTTCCTGTAGCCTATAGCAATGTGATCACAGATGTAGAAATATCATTTTGCATCTGTATAAAGCACGCCCAAGCTGTTTGGGGGACTGGCTCTCTGTGTAGGTCTCAGTGTTTGGAAATGGCACTCTCTGTTTGAAACCTAGGCTTGGTTTAGATAATAGAAATGAAGCCTTTTATTTGTGTGGACAACCGGGTTTGCTCAGTGCCTTTACATCTCTCTCATTTGATCTCCACTGTAACCCCATGAAGTTGGCTGAATGGGTCTTATTATATCCTCATTTTGCAAAGGCTCAGAAGAAAGCATCCAGATGAGAGATTTCTAGCTAATGTTCCCAGTGATGTCCTCCAGGAAAATTGCTATTGAGCTCTCAAGTATATGAACTGGGGGCTGTGTTCTCCCTTAGCTGAATGACAGGATTCACCTTTCTGGGTAGCATCCGTCTGTGTCTAAATGAGACTTAATGAGTAGTCCTTGTAAGGTGTGCTAGGCTCCTCAGAGAACACCTCCTAGTGTTTATTGTCTGTGTCCTTGTTATTAATGAACCTGGCCAGAGGAATTGCAGGTGGCACTTTGCCTGAAGCCTTTATTAGTGTCCCTTCTCAGAAATACTTCCCTACAACAATGCTACTTTTAGAGAGCTGTAATTGCATTTTTAGAACAGAGAAAGGAAACTAAGCATCACCTTTTTGATGGAAAATGTTAAAGGAAGACTGGTTCCTCTGATGTTGTGTTTTTACAGATTGGAAGGTAACACATTTGTTTTCCAATTTCCCTTCAGTGGGGGAGGGGATATGCTTCTAGATCTGTGCTGGGAGGAAAGGGCCATGTGAGATCCATTGCAGGAGCAAGCTAGCAGCTTCCAGGACTCTTCTCTACCTGCTATCCCATGCCAGCTGTGGGGATGCTGCCATTCTCGCCATAGGTCTGTTTCCTCCTCTCAGATGAGCCCTAAGACATCCACCTCCCTCTCTCCACATGCATTGGATGTGGAAGTACGGAGGGGCTGGCAGCTGATTGGTTGTTTCTGAAGGCATGCTGTAAGCTAACTGGCATAACTAATAAGAAAGCAGCAGTCCCCTTTACTGCTTCCCAGGAGATTCCATGTTAACGATTATTTTCCATGGTGTTTCCTTTGTTAAATGACAAAGTTGCCCATGCTTAATATAAGATAATGGAGGGGCAAAGCACAGGAGACTGCAGTTTAGGCATGTGTTACTAATTGGTGGATGAGTTTGCTCTTAAAATTTCATTAGTGAAGCTGATAAGAATAAATAAAAATTTGATTTTTTCCCCTTTCTGCCCTTTTCTCATTTTTTTCCTCGTTCTTTCACTTTAGCTCTACTTCTTGCTCCTCCTTGTTTTCCATTGCCACATTGAATCTCTACCTTATGAGCGCCCTTGTCTCATACCACTTAAAATCAATATATATATATATATATATATGTATATGAGTTTGCACTGGTACTGAGAAACTCAGGGCCTTGTTCTTGGCTTTTTCTGCTCAAGTCTGGTACTCTGTCACATAAGCTACATCTCTACTTCTAGCTCTTTGGTGGTTCATTGGAGGTAAGAGTCTCATGAATTTTTGCTCAGGCTGGCTTCAAACCCTAATCCTCAGATCTCTTACAGTCCTCAGATCTATTACAATCCTCAGATCTCTTACAACTCTTCTTGATATAAAACTTATGATATAAACGTATATAAAACATATCGTCATGATTTGTAAAACATATTTTCTGACCCTTTTAAGTAATGTTTGTTGATGCATCTAATATAATTTGAGCCTTGAACTTGGAGTAAGTATTAAATAATTACCTTTGAGAAACTCAGCTTCATTCATTTTCACTTAAGTGAGTCTGAAAGTAAAGAGAAGTTGTTTTGAATTAGGCTTTTTATGATTTTTATGCTATTGCATTTATGCATCTCTATGAACATATGAGACAAAACTAAGGGCCACTTCTTGTGGCTCCATTATGTCTCACGCTCCACATAATTGCATTGGAGATTAAGTTGCCAACGCATGCTTTGTGAAGAAGACATTACTCTGAGATGCAACATCTGGCTCCTAGTGAAGGCACTCCTGCATCTTCACTACTGTCTTCACTACTGACGCCAACTCACGGGCAGACACAAGGCATTAATATTATATGCACATTAGAAGGTGTGAATGTGCTAATTATCACAGGTCTGTCCAGAGCTTTGCATCTTACGGGCTATTCTGTTAGCTCAGTCAAATGAGTATTAGATTAGAAATTTCTAGTGAGGATTTTATGAACGCATATTAACAAGGAAAATATTAAAGAAGCATCAGTAGTTTTCAGATTTTTTTTTCCATGAGCACTAGGACGAAGATAAAAAGGACTGTAGCTGTAGGAAGCTATTTATAAACCGATCCTTATATGTGGTGACTTGTAGACATCTCATGTCCTTGGGTTCTCTTTCTATCCGTAGGTCTACCAGCATTGCTATTTTGGTAATTCCTAGAGATTTCAATTGACTCTCTTGAATTCTTTCTATCCCTTTACTTGTTAATATTTTCAAGTAGCCTTTCTCAAATAGCATTCCATTTCAATGGAAGTCTAAGGGCTTTGTTAAAGTACTGGTTTTTAACTGGATTCCCAGTCATTTTTAACTTGTTTCTAATTTGGCATGCTGTTTTAATTAGGTATATATTGTCAGTCTCAAAACTCAGTTTCAGAGAAAGTGCAAGTCTCCATTCTGAGATTCTAGGAAGCTCTTGAAGAAAAAAGAGGTTCACTAGGTTTCCTGAGTGAGCATCACTCTGTGTGTTTGTTTGTGTATATATATGTAGTATATGTATGTACTTACTTGTACCTGCTTGCTGGTGCCCTGGAGACTGGTATCAGAATTACTATGACCTAAAAATCCACTCTAGATTTTGACACCCCTGTAGCAGAGGAGAGGAGGAAGTGTTTGTAGCATGGAATCATCAGTCTCAGTACCACCCAGGTGCCAAGGAAATGAAGCTTATCTCTTACACAATCATAGTAAATCACACAAGAAGATGACAGCTTTGTTAACATGGATAAAGTTACTGTAATTTATGTATAAATAACCTTTAAGTGTCAAGACATAGCATCATTCAGTTCCTACAGAACAGCATCTTTACTGTGAAAAAACAATGAAGGGCCTCCAAACCTGGCAGTTTTCCCC
>NW_012267367.1:4632502-4653269 GCF_000151885.1 Dipodomys ordii
GAACTCTGGGCCTGGGCGCTGTCCCTCAGCTCTTCAGCTCAAGGCTAGTGCTCTACCACTTGAGCCACAGCGCCACTTCCGGCTTTTTTCTTTTTGATTATGTGGTGTGAGGAATCAAACCCAGGGCCTCATGCATGTAAGGCAAGCGCCCTACCACTGAGCCACCTTCCCAGCCCCCTTATCTTTGTCTTATAGACATCATTATCATGCTATAGTAATTCCTCACTTAGCATCCCATTTGATGAAACTTTCAGTACATACCATGTTAAAAGTAGCTGGAACTTCTGTCTGTAATAAATTTCAGCGTTTGGCTATTTAGGTTGAAAAATAGCTATCTTTGCTAAAACTTCCAGTTGGTCAGGACGGCTCACACCTATAATTCTAGCTACTTGAGAAGCAAAGATTGGGAGGATCAAGGTTCCAGATGAACTTGAATAAAAAGCTTTCAAGATTCCCATCTGAATCAACTAAAAGCTCTGGATGCACGATGCACACCTGTTATCCCACCTATGTAGGAAGAAGGATTGAAGTCCAGGTTGATTTGGGACTTTATATGAAAAGTAATGAAAGTAAGACAGGGTCAGGCTGTGGTTCAAATTATAACATACCTGCCTATCAAGTTGGAGGTCCACAGTTGAAACTCCAGTACCACCCCCAAAAATATTTCTGAATTTTTCCTAAAATTAAATCCATTTCCCTTATTATTCCTACTCTTTCTCCTCCATACTTATTCCAGGTTCATTCCTACCTTTCTTTGTAGGGCCCTTGGTATTTCCTGATAGCTTCATTATTTCCATATTGGCCTCAGTTGAGTATTCCAGGATGCCCTCAGGACTTCCTTCACGGAACCTTGATTTGTTCTTGTGTTTTCCTCTTCTTTTTCTGTCCCCATTGAATCTAGGGACCTCTTGTTCCCCACAGTGGTGTCCCTAAGGCCTAGAATGGTGCCTGGCACCAGTACCCCAGTGAATATCTGTTGACTGAGAGAGAAGGTTCTAGAAAGAGGAAATCTGCTTTTATTCTTTCTCTGGAACAGTTGAGAAGAAATCCTTCCTAGGTCACTTATTCAACCACACTTTATTAGAGGTTCTTAGGGTCCTTGGCATCCTAAGGAAAAAGTTGCCCTACTCCCTTTTATTCTGTTTAACTTGAAGAGTGTAAAAGTCAGGTAGAAAAAAAGAAGATGGATGCTTTAAAGGCATATAAATTAATGTCAGCTCTGCCACTAGGCCTTTGGTGTGCCTACTTCAATGAGAAAGTTCCCATTCCCGTCCCTTAAAATATTACTGTGCAGTACTTCTTTCATAAACGTTTGGAGTGGAATTAAATTCCTTAAAGGATTGTAAAATGCCATGGTTTAAATACAGCTCTGTTACTTCTGACAGCTCCATCATTAGTCCATTATTATTTGAGCAGCAACTGAGGAAGGACCGGGCCTCTAGCAGCAGATCAAAGACTGGAAGTGCTGAAGGGCTTCTGGGCATGCATGCCAGCTTGGAACAATCCAGCACTTCCTTTCCCAAGTCTGAACCCAGCCTGTGTGCATGTGTGGATTGTTAAATCCGGATAGTGTCCTGTTTTATGTAAGTGCTGTGCCTAGTCTCATTGGGTAATCTATTTTTTAATGGTGTTTACTGAGCCAGCCTATTTCATGTGATTTACAGAGGCTGCTGTAGATTCATCTGCTGACACAGCTAGGAAAGAATGAACACAGGTAATTGTGACCTTCTCTTGAACTAAAGGGAAGACATCGAGAGAAACCAAATCAGGCTATTTAGCCGAATTCAGAAATATAAATTTATCCTTTTTGTTTATACCTAATGATCATTCTAGGTCACTTCCAGCATCTTATCTTTATAATCCAGCTGGTCCATTTTCCATACGAGTGTAAAGGTAGAACACAAAATGAGATTTGTTTGCTTTTTGTCACCATTTTGTTTTATATTTATTTCAAGTTCAGAAAGTAACAGGGTTTGCGAATCCCTGATGTTCATTTAGAAGACTAGCTATTATCTGCTACTCCCTCTTTCCAATTTTACTGTTTGTAAAGTTTTTGGGGAAGAGTTACTGTAGGCCATGATTTCCTTTACCCAATTAATTTCTGAGCTTTTGACCCTGTTATAAGATGAATTTTTAACAGTCTAATTTTGTAGGAGATAACAAGGTATTCTTGTGTTTTGTTTGTTCTTTGTAACTCCCTTTGTGAAAAATAGTTCCTTTAAGAGAATTATCAGTCCTCTTAATGCTATATTACTAATACTATTTCTTCATCTAAGAAGTGACAGTACACAGTACTCAGGCCCATTTCTGGATGCCAAATAAATGTTGGTTAAATTAGCAAAAACCTTGATGTCTAGCTAAAAGGAGCCAGGAAACCATTTCTTTAAAGTTTAGATCTGATTTGAATGTGATTCATGTGAATACATTGCTCCACATGATGAAGAATTAGGTACTTGCCCTTTTGTGTAATGCTGGAGCATTGTATGTATGAAGACTCCACATGCAGCAGGTATGTTCTATAGGCTTATAAAGATTTGAACTCACAAACAGTCTGATTACCTAACTTTGAAGGTTTCTCTAAAGAGTGAAAGCTTCCTAATAGTAAATACTTACCAGTTAATTTGTTTTTAAGATGGGAATTTTAAAACCTAAACTACAGTTTTCCAAAGTTTGCAGTATTCTCAAATCTGCACTTCACAGCTTATTTCATGGATTCAGACATTACATGACTGCAGCCCTTATGGGTGTTAAAAATCAGCAAAGCGAGGGCTGCTTTCTTATCCAGAGTATCTCCTTTTTCCAAAATTATTAAGTAATAAAGCGATTAAAATTTTTTTTTCATTACTGGAAATGTTAGTGTGCTTAGCAGCAGCAAGCATGTGAGTTGAGAATAATGTTCCCATTGATAAGGCAAGTTGAAAGATGGGCAGGAAACGCCTGGGTGGGGAGAAAGCTCCTAACACAGGCATCAGTATTGTTCCTTCCATGTGCACTGGCCCCCAGTGCTATCATTCTAGAACAGTATGCTTTTGAAAATTCAGAAAAATAGTGCAAGCATTTTAGGATACTATGCTTTTGAAACTCAGATAAATAGGGGTGAGCATGGAAAAAGATATGTTGATAAGGAAAATGGATCCACACTTAACTGGGCCTCTTGTGTTGCCCAGTGGTGACAACCAACCCATGGCCAACTGTTGATTTTTGGAGACCTTCCTGAGGTTTGAGCGACCGTGGTTTATGTGGGCATATTTGTTTTGATAAGGCTGTCTTGTTGCCCAATCAGAGACTTGCTGTGGGAGAAGGAATCCCTTGAGGAAAGCTGCCCGCTGGGCCGTGGTGCTAGGAACGTTTCCGGGTAGATGCACAGAGTCTGGGTTGTCTTAACACGCAGGGTTGAGGGAAAAGTAGAAATGCAGTGTATTTGCTTTCTGTTCCTGAAATTTCAATTCTCTAAAGTTTGAATTACTCAAGCCAGGTAACATAGGGTTTGTGAAGCCTTGTAAGATCCTTGATGTGTCCCCTGTCTTCTGTTCTCTTAGCTCTCACATTTGCTTGTACTGTTATTGTCATCCTCGAGATTGATATAAACCTCACACTAGTATTTCCTAAAGAGAGGAGTGTTTTACCTGTGAGACATTTTTCATTCACTACTATTTCAGGTGCCCATGGCACATACTGTCTTTTGATATTGACATGTACCAGTTGTACATAGAAGGTATGGATGTGGAAACACTGTGTGCAGTAGGACAGGCTTCAGACATATGCATTGGGTTTATGATGTCTTTTTGAGCTGTTATCTTGGAGGATATGTAGTCCAGGGAAAAACTAATAGATTGCAACTGATAGCAATTCATGTTGATTGCTATTGACCTCTTGACCTGCTGGTTAGAAGGATTCTAAGATGCTCCGAAATTCTCTGTGTAAGCAATGTCTTGCTTTTGTCTGCCACAACAGCAGACCTGTCTTTGTGTTTTTGCTCTTCCTGGTATGTACACTCCTCTTACATGAGAGTAGTTTAGCAAAAGCTTAGTATAAACGGCTATTTCGATACTTTTGAACTGGTATTCCAAGAATTCAATCAAGTACAAGAAACAAACCAATCAAATTGAAATACCTATTGAATGCTCATTATGTTCTGAAGGAAACAAATGCACAATGGTAAGTAGAAATTTTAGGAAAGATGTCCTGTGCTGAGGGATGAGCAGCCAACAACTGCTGTAAGGATGTGGAAGGAAAGAATACTAGGTTAATCAGGGATGCCAAAGAAATGGCAAAGGGAGTTGGTTTTGCATAAGCAAAGGCTGGTGTTAGGGAGTACAGCCTTTACAAAGAAATATGAGGCCAAAGCCTGTTGGGGAAGATCGATTGTAATTGAAAGGAAAGTAGCAGCCACCAGCTAGTAGCAGGCCTTGAAAATGATGAATTTTTTCATGATTTTTTTCTTCCTACTGTGTTCTTGATTATGGGTCCTGAGAAGGTAAGATGCTCGTGATCGGTCACCTTTATTCATTCAGCAGGGATTTATGAAGTTGTCTCCCTTTGTGCCTGGCAGGGCTTCATATTGCTCCTGACCTTAAGGGCTTCTGAGAGCAGAGTAGGAATAAGGAGGAGAAACATTGCTCATCAGTACCTACATGTCTTTGTTTAAAACAAACAACCAAACAAACAAAAAACTCATTGGCAATTCCATGAGAAGAAAAACCTGGGCTCAGAAATGTTCATTTGTCCAAGATCAGATGGCCCAGCTGGATTTGAATCTGGGTCTCTTCCACTTAGAATCTTGACTTGTTTTTGAGTTATTTCTCCTTCACCAGAATGTCCTTTCAGACCATGTCTTTTTGAAAGGTATATTTGAAATAAGCTGCTTTTGTTGTTGTTGTCGTCAGTTATGGGGCCTGAACTCTGGGCCTGGGCTCTGTCCCTCAGCTCTCAGCTCAAGGCTAGTGCTCTACCACTTGAGCCACGGTGCTACTTCTGGCATTTTCTGCTTATGTGGTGCTGAGGAATCTTAACTCAGGGCCTCATGCATGCAAGGCAAGCACTCTACCATTGAGCCACCTTCTCAGTCCCTGCTTTTTGTTCTTTAAAGATGTAGATAATGTGAAGGGTGTTTTTTTTTTGGGGGGGGGAGGAGTGGGGCAGGGGTCTACTGGGATTTGAAATCAGAGTCTTTCAATTGCTAGGCAAGCACTCTGTCACTTGAACCATGCCTTTAGTTCTTCCATTTTCATGTTATTATTATTAAGTGGCCATAAAAAAGAGGTTACAATGCCACCTCTTTATTTCCTTTCTCATAACTACCCTCAAGTTACATAGTTCAGTTTTTATATAACATACAATGAATATTAATGACTATATTTGCTTACCCTTCCTCCTTTTCATACTAGATTGACCCCCCCCCCCCAGATAGCATCTCACTTTCTTTGCCCAATGTCAGCCTTGCAGCATGATCCAATTACCTATGGCTCCTGTATAAGCTGGGATTGTTGTTGATATAAAAACACCTCATTGAACTGGTTTCGATAGAATGTTTTAACTTTTTGGCTGGTGTGGCCTCAAACCACAATCCTCCTGAGTCCCAAATCCCAAGTGGTGGCAATAAAACTGCTATGTGACCATGGTGCCCAGCCTCAAGTCAGTTTTTTAATTGATACGTAATAGGCACTTAAGAAAAGTCCTTTGATCACGTGTGAACAGTCTTCTCCTTTCCTTGTTTTATCTCTTCCCCATTTCCCTCTCTTTTACTTCTTTCTTTCTTTATTCTCTCCGGGCTGAAGTGTTTCCTTGGTATTTTTGATTATGGATCTTGGCCCCCAAAATGTCCATGAAGCCATGTGGTGGTGGTTATGGTGGGGTGCCATGAGTGACTCTCTTCTGAGAATCCTTTGAGTTACTGGGGATATATATGAGAAGGACGGGAACCTTGAGTGTCAAGTTAATTTTACTTGAAGTTGCATCTACTGACGTTTATCACATACCAGTGCTGGACCAGTTTGGGGGATATTTTAGAGAATGTACCTATTTCTGTCTTCTACAGTATACTCATTTCACATACAAAGAAGTTCAAAGAGTTTGAAGTGGCTTATTCCAAGTCCTGTGAAACCCAGCTAGTGGTAGATTTCCTTATACTTACCCATTTTCTTTTAAAATACTCTAGAGCTGTGTGCTTTTACCGTCAATCTTTGCTAAACATAAGTTTGCATGCTTAAAAATAAAACTAAATTAAGCAAGAAGGGCGTGGGCGTGCCACATTTGTTGTAGGAACTACTTTTTCCTTCCCCTTCTTTTTTTTAGAGTTAAGAGTTCTGATTCCAGATAATTGTAGTCCTGGAAATAGGACAAAGTCTTCTGTTTGAGAAGTGGATTTCTAGACTCCAGTTCTCCTTCAGCTTAGTCTCTCTATTAGCTCTAAGCTATTGCAAGTGGTTTCTTAGCAGAACTGGCTTTGTGTGTGTTTCAGTTCATTGACACATTTTAGTAACTCCAGGTTAGTTACTGTCACTTGAAGCCCAGTGTTCCTGGGCCCATTTTTCATACCATTTGAATTGGTACAGATGAGCTTGAAGAGAATTCCATCTCTAACAAGTTGACTGTTTTCCCTATCTCATTTAGAATGAATTTATAGTGTGAATGTTTTTTGAGGGGAGGGTGAGGGCTTGCTTTATCTATCACATAGTTTTGCAAATTACCCACATGATGTGATCAAGCTATCCTTAGATCAAGCTATCCTATTTAGAAGCACCATTGGACTTGATATTTTTCAAGATTAATTTCTCTGGGCAAACAAGAGTCTGAATTGAAACGGGAAGGAAATGGGATTTAGGTTTAAGGTCACTAACAGTAGAAAGTAATTTTTTATCCCCGTCTGTATGCTTTCAGGAACACTATTTCAATTCATGTTTACTTGAATCCATGATAAATCATGCCATGTTTGTGTACTTTAAAAGCCAGTTCTAGTTGGACACTGGTGGCTCACATGTGTAATCCTAGGTACTCACCAGAAAAGAGTATATTTGAGTGAGTATATGTGAAGCCAGCCCAGGCAGAAAGTCCAACAAGACTCTTTCTAAAAGAACCAGCAAACCAAGCAAGTTCAAGGCACTGAATTCAAACCCCTGTAGTCTAGCGTGTGCACACCCACTAACACACACACCGAATCAGCTCTGACTTGACAGTGATTGGCACATTGGGAAATTTATAAAACACCTTAATATTTAATAATAAACATAGAGTGTTTAAGTGGAAGAAGGGATCGGGGGTGTGACATTCACCAAGAGTGTCCATACTGCCAGTGTCAGGATAATCCATGGAGCTGATGTGGTGTTAGTTCCCCTTACCTTTTCCCTAACATCTTCAAGGATGCTACAGTTTTCCTTTAGCTTCTTCCTATTCTTGCTTCTCCTTGGTTTGAGCCTTCAAATATAGAACATAAAAAAACCCTTTAGATAACTATCTAAAGGTCAGATTCACAGTCTCATGCCTCCTTTGTGCAGCTGGGCACTGGTCTTGATAAAGTCAATGTTGCGTGCATATTAAGAGCTTAATAAATACAGATGGGACGAATGAATGATTTATGAGAATGAAGCTTGTTTAGGTTGGTGGTAAAACACAAATCCTCGAATCCCATCTTCTTTGTGGCATAACAGAAACAAACTCATCTTTGTCTGGTTTCAAATTTTATGGGAACATCCGAAATATCTGAGGTGATAAAGAGATTCCTATGCCCAGATAGTATTTGCAGTGTTCCTTTGCCTCATTCAACAAGGAGATTCTGTTGAAGAATGTGTGTGTGTGTGTGTGTGTGTGTGTGTGTGTGTGTGTGTGTGTGTGTGTTTGAAATCAAGAACCTTAGTTCCTTAGCTGGATCTGAGGAGATTCTGTTGAAGAATGTGTGTGTGTGTGTGTGTGTGTGTGTGTGTGTGTGTGTGTGTGTGTTTGAAATCAAGAACCTTAGTTCCTTAGCTGGATCTGAGAATATAGAAGAGGAAAAACAGAACAGAGATGTTATTAGATGCATTAGGCCATGATCTATGTCTCTTCTTTTCTTGTAGCACTGTGACTGGAGGCTGTAACAAGGTTTTCCTGATAGGTTTGCCATTTACCTTATTTGCCCTAGGAAACTGTATAGGTCTGATGAGCAAGTGATCATAGCAGCCAAGTAAGAGCCTGGTTACCGCATGTACATGCTACCAGGCAATCACTGCAAAGCCTAGGGGAGGAGCCCATACTATAATCACTGCCTTCTGAGAACATTGGATTTGTCTTTGGGGTTTCTTTCTAAAACCATGGAGAAGCTTCCTACTTTCTTTTATGCCTTTCCTTTTTACTTTCAAATAAACTTACTCTGTTAACCTTAAAAAAGATACACAGCAAAGTATTCTAAAATTTAGTGGTCTTGTTTTGCTAAGATATTCTCTAGAAATTGCTGGTGTGAAATAGGTAGATCTCAGTTCTCACAGCAGAATTCAAGGTTCACTGGGACTTCTTACAGATACTCTCTACTATAGATGGGCTGGGACCTTTGCATAGGATTCTACCGGTGTTCACCATTTCAAGAGGAAGCAGAAGACAGTGTTCTTAGTGGTTGAACACTTAGCACACAGTAGGTACCCATATAAAGTAACTACTTGTTTGCTGATATTGTACTTCCCGTTGCTTCTGTCTTTACCTCTTCCAAGGTCCATTATTGCTGACTGTGAGGCGCACATGACTTGTGAGGCAGGCTTAAACCACATCTTAATATGGAACCTCGGTCTCCCTTGTCCCCCTGAGTCTGCCTACTCCAAATCACAGGACTTCAGTTCATTCAACTTGGTAGCTGTGACTTGACAAAATATGGTAGCTTTCACTGACATTTAACCCAGAATGAGCCTCTAATAACGATTTTTTTTCTTGTAATTTCATGACATCAGCCCTAATTTTCTGTCCTGTAACTAACCATTCTCAAGCATGAATTGCAGTGAGCTCACTGAACAACCAAACCCAGATATTCCCTGCCAGACAATAATAATTCAGTAAAACGGTTTGAAATGACTTGGATAAACAATGTAAAGAGCTTCCTGGTATGCTTTCTATTTGTAAATAGCATACAGCATGTATAAAAATCACATGCCTTTAGGGAGACTCTGCCTGTGTTGACTTAGCAAATACTTTTTCTCTGCTTAGCCTGGGAAATTGTAGGCCATCCCTCAGACTGTTCCTCTGGCCATCCCTAGCCCTCTATCTCCAGGGAGGGATTCCTCCATTAGTAGGTCCTCTCAGCATACTGCCTTCTAAGCTCCCACCATACTGTACAATTAAGAAGTTTACACACTGGTTCAACCCATTTCGACCCTTGCATCTTGAAGATGTGGGCCTTCCTGTCCAGCTGTCTCCCTTCTTGTGGTACACTCCTGGGCTGGAATGGGAACTCCACCCACCAGGGCCTCTTTCACTCATGGAACTCTAGGTTAGAGTTCTCTCAGCATTTCTGAGCAAACAATAGAGCATTTTAACACAGAGTGTTCCACACTCAAAATGCCGTATATAGAAAGCCGTTTTTTTCCCCTCAAACATATACTTTCCTATTTCCACAGCCCCCAAAGGTGGCATCATTTTAAGGGGACATCATTTTAAAACACCTTGACAAACTGATAAGCTTTGATTTTATGTGGGTTGCTTCTTGGAAACGCCCATTTGGAATACCTGTGAGACATAATCTTCAGTTTCCCCCACTCTCTAAATAGGATTAATAGATTTCTGGAACTATTGAACAGAAGCTGCCACACACGACTCATTTTTTAACTCAGTAGGAATCCAGTTGATCTTCTGCATAGCGTCTTAGGAGAAACCATTGTCCTGTGGACATGTTAGCAAGCTGTCATCGTGACTTTGTCAGCAGGCTCATCTCAGAGCATCTGCACGCTCATTTTGAAATTGCCTGATTATTTATGCGCACAGATTTCTTTCCCTTCTAGGGATGAGTTGAGCCTGGGCTGCCTCTTAAGTACAGAAAGTTATGTTAGGAATGCTTTTGCCATTAAACTAGGTCACTTTTCTGATCTTTAAGCAAGTAGTAGTGTAGTAGTATGTATCTACCAGTTTGGAAAGTTCCCAAACTCTTCTTTGAAAAATTTGCCTTTCTAGTGTTTGCAAATGTGAGCGTAAGGTATAGCAGTCAGTTTCAAATGTGTGTGTGTGTGTGTGTGTGTGTGTGTGTGTGTGTGTGTGTGTGTGGACAGAGAATGTAAATTTAATCCAAGTAAGTGCTTGTACTGAGACATCATCTCTCTTGATAAGTGTGCTTATCAAGATGGAATAAATGTATTCCAAAAAAATAGGAGCATAAATGGCCTTTTATTCAAATTGCCTACCCTTCCTTTTTTTTTCTGGATAATAGTGAAAGCTTTATTACCAATCACTTCATTTCTCTCCAGCTTCACATTCAGAGAGGGCAGAGGAAGAAAGCATTTGGGGAACAGTTTTTTGAATCAAAACAAATCAAGAACTGGCAAAACTATAGTTTCCTAGCTATTTACCAGCCTAATTGGTATCATTTTCCTAGCTTGGGAAAGTCATATTTATTCCGTTTTATTTTTCTTCTGCAAATCGAGTTGAGCAGGTAAAGTAGAAACCATCCACCATAAATAAATAGATGCGAGGTAGCACGTAGAATGGAGCCCTTGTCTGGTTTTGCCTTTATTTGGAGTCTCCTTTCATATCCAGCTCTGCCAGGCCAGATCGGTTATGAGCTTTTCAAAAGTGGCATTCCACCTCACAGAACCTGTAGCTGTGCACATGTTGTACAAAACCCAGGAAGAGGTCGGGAGGGAGGGATGTCAGATTTCAGCTTGTCACAGAAGTATAATGAAAGCAGAGCTGAATGTAAAAGAGACTTCATACTATGAGCTACCTGGATTCTGTTGAACAAGTTGTATTCCTGAGAAGCCTCTGTCATATCTAACAGTTCTGAAGCTTTAAAGCCTCTGACCTCTGAATTTGCAAGATTGAAGCAAGAGCAAAGAGTGACTCCCCACAGCATCCCCGGTGGGCTCTGCTTGGGACCTTTGCTCCTGGGATAGCACAGAGAGATCTTTCTTCTCTACAACTGGCACATCACTTATGGGATAAGTGGCAAAGTGAATTAGCGACAAAAGGGAGCGCATGGCCTCCCTTTGTATACAAGCCTAGGCAAACTGGCCTCCAACTTGAAATCCCCCTGCCTCAGCTTCCTGCGTAGCTATAATGACTGGTGTATGCCATCTGCCCTGACTTCTTATTACTGCTGGGAAGGAAATTCAACTGACAAGTGACTCATAGATCATGGAGGCACAGTGTATTTGGTTTGTTTGAAGCTTTTGTCTTTCAGAAGGTAAGGTGGCACACACTCAGTCTATAATCCCAATATTGGTGAAGCTGAGGCTGGAAGATCTGGAGTTCAAGGCCAGCCAAGTCTACCTAGGGAACCATGGAAAGCCAAACAACTTAGAAAGTCTATTTTTGGTTTTGCCTGTTGGATAAATGACTTTTCCTTTTGTCTTTCAAATGAGTGAAACAACAGTCACAAAGGGTTAGAAAGCATTTCCCTTGTGTTAAAGCCTTGATTCAATATTAGTATCACAAAAATGCTATGATGTTAATTCTTGCATGAAAAGGGTGAACCTCTAGGTGAAAAATGCCAACCAGCTAGCACAGGCCATGAAGAATGACTTCATTCACAGCAAGCCTCAGGACCTTAGTCTACAGAACTTAGAGACTGTAACAAGTATTTGTTGAGATAACATGGGAGGATCCTAGCACAAGCCTGGTGTGTAGTGAAGATGCACTGTGGTAAATATCACCTCATCCTATGGAGCATCCATTCACGAAAATGCAAGTCAGTTCCTTAGTTTGCCCTTGCAATACATCCTGCCAGGCAAACTCCAGCATAGGGAGTGCACATGCTCTGTGCCCCGCAGTATTACAGTTGCATACAGTTCCATTGAGGTACTGCGAGTTGGGACAGGCTATGGATTACAGGTATAAAAAGACCCTTGCAGCTAGTATAGACAGAACATCTAGAGCTGGTGAAATATTCAGTTCTCAGCTGTCTCCTGCTTCATGACTGCATAAACACAGCCTTCACTTTTCATCCTCCCTAGTAGAAGATCAGGATGTAGTTGCCTACCAGGGCAGTGCTGAGGGTAGAATAGCAAGTAGGGCTACCCTTCCAAAAGGGATGCCACTGTATAAATGAGATGGCGTGAAACAAGCTGAGGTCACATGTGGGCAGAGCTGGAGGAAGCAGGTCCTGAGAAAGGAAAGAGATGAGCACAGGTCATGTGGATGGGGCCTGTGACCAGGACTTCCTTCACTGCAGAGCATAGATTTGCAAGGCTGAGCATCTGTTTGCCCCCTGTTCTTCTTCTTCTCCGTGTAATTAAGAAGAGTCTGGAGAAGGAAAATTGTGCTAAAGCCTCAATAAGAACCTGCTCTCCATGAATGACTACAAATCCCTAAAGCCTTGCTTGGTTTTTAATATTTTTCTTTTGGATTTCACATTTGCTGCTTTGTGTGGAGGCAGCAGGTGGAGATGGGAGAGAGGAGGGTGCCCGGGGAAGCAGAAACCCTTATGGAAACCCATTTTTAATCTGGATGATGGCTCAGTAATGTAAGCCCTGAGAATTGGCAAAAGAGTGAAAACTGCAGGATTAATGGCCTTGTGCCTAATTCCCTGATACCTTTTAAAAGGCCAGCTAACCAGCTGGCTTTCTCTTGCTCCAAATATATTCCCTCCATATCCTTATTGTTTCTTGGTTTTCCTTATGGCTGAGTTTTAACTCTCTCTGTGAGTCTGAATTTTTCTCTGTGACTCTGAATATTTGTGTGTGTGTGAATATTTGTGTGTGTGTGTGTGCGTGTGTGTTAAAGGGGCTTAGAAGTTAATATATAAGCAGGAAGACTTGTTAAATATAAAAGATGAGTGCATCAAAAATAATTTAGGGTTTTGAGGTACCAGTTTTTTTTTAAAGTAGAATCTCTCTCTTTTTTTGCACACATGTGTGCATTTTTAGGCACATGTGCATGAGCATGTGCGTATATGGTTTTCCTAGTTTAAGCCCTTGGACTATGTAAATTATGGCTAAGTAGAAATGAAATTCAACATATGTCATCAGTTCTTTAGTTTCCTGGTGTTTTGTTTTTCATTTCTTTTTTCTTTTAATGTTTTACTATGTACCCCAGGCTGACCTCAAAACCCTGATCTTCCTGCATCAACCTCTTACATGCTAGGATTACAGGCATGTACCACCATTTTCAGTGTGTTATTGATTTTTGTGATGTTTCAAATAAGATATAAGGCCATGGCCCTCTTCATGTTTTAAAGTATTATCTGTTTCTGTAAGTATATGCTTTTCAAAAGCTGTGTGATCTGTGTGACAGGTAGACCTATGTAGAAAGAAGTATGTGTTGTGTGATGAGATATGCTTATTGGGTTGCTGCAGGTCTGTGTGGTTAGTAATGGGCAACTTTGGAGTAAATGAAGGCACTAAGTAGGAAGCAGAAAGATGTAAATTTACTCCAGCAGTGGAAGACATGAGCCGTGCTGAAGAAGTTCAGCGAGAAAGGAAGGAAAGAAAGGCAAAGTAGCCACATGCAATGGATTAAGAACGTTTCTTGCTGCCCAGGTTCTTCTGGTAGATTTTGAAATGCCGGTCCCTATTAGTTTGCTGGGTAAACAGTCTCATTATTTTCTGTCATTTGCATTGTGATTGGAAGTTAATTAACAACACTAACGTTTTCATAACACTCCGACCTGGATGAGTTTTAATGACTTCCCTTCAGTCTTGCGTGAACTTGTTTACTGTTCGATTTGGGATGCTTGAAACGACTTCTCACAGCGAGTAGATGCCACTGGCTCTGCTATGTTTTATAATCTAATTGCAGTGACCATTCCAGTTAGATTGTCTTTGTTCTTTGGACAGTTTAGTTTCTGAGTAAATGCTTAGCAGTTATTATAATAGTTGTTTACTAAAACTCTGAAACCTTTTGATGTTTGTCAGGGCTGGCTGATGCCTAATGCCTCATTTTTCAGCTACTTCTCCTCCTTCCTTTGTTCCTTCTCCTCCTCTTCTTCCTCTTTCTCCTTCTCCACCTCTCACCTTCCTTCCTTTCCATCCATTCCTTCCCTCCCTCTTTTCCTCCCTCCTTCCCGTCCTTTCTTTTCTTTAGTATAGAGTATGTTTCTCAAATAATATGTAAATTCTACAGACAGGATATATAAAGACAGCCTTAATTAATCAAGCCAAGATATTATCAAACCAGTCATGGCCTTCACCTTTTATGTTTTTTTTCTGACAGTGGTCAGTCCACCTGTAGGGGATTTACCAGTTTGATTCAACAAGCCCATGTAGCTTACAGATGTCATGTTCGCCTGCTGATACTTAATCTGGTCAGCTTGTTCATATTCAGCTCAACTCTCCTATCTATGTGTTTGCACATTTGTTTTTAGCTCCTTTATCATGTCCAGCCATTTTCCATTGCTATCCCTTACCTCCTCCAAATGAGGTACCGGAATGACAGTGGGCATTGCATAAAGGAGGCAGCATCATTTAGTGTGTGTTTCTTATAATGCATTTAATTTGCCACTGTCAGGCTCAGCCAAGGGCTCTCTAACCACAGGTGACAGAGATGGCAGTCTGGGAGAAAGGCTCCTACACTGTGCACTCTCCACTCTTAAGCAGCACACAGTGACATAACTAATTCCTAATCACCTTAAGTTCATTCCTAACAAGGGAGGGCAGTTATCCCCCCTCCAGCCCTTGCTGTTACTTAAAAAGGAATTAAAGGCAGGAGAGTGGTGGGGAAAACCACTGTCAGTATGAATGTGAGTACACACAAGGCTGTCTTCTTTGTTGTTTGCTCTCTGATTCTATTAACAGTGTTGGGAAGTAGAGCTGGTCCCAGGAACTTGTGCTGTAGTCAGTGTCTGGAGTCTTCCCATCAACCTCACAAACAACAAACACAGGACCTCAGTGAGGGAAATACCCACTTTGCTGGTGTCAAAGAAAGGCCAGAGCTGGACAATAGTTAAACACAGGGAAACAGATGTTAGTCAGGAGCTATTGTAGCATGACCAAGAGACTATAGCCTAGATGTGGGCCTTGTTTTAAACACCAAAAGCCAGGATCAAGCAGCTGGGTAGAATTGAAGAGGAAGCATCAGGGACAAGATGTCTGCTTGCCAAATTGCCCTAGCAGGGGTCTTGGAGAAGTCAGAACAGGGAATGAATGAGGTAACACTTCAAGGATGGTGGGAAATGGGGAATTGTTCCAGATGTGGTGTGTGTATGTGGGGGGGGGTATCTGGGGGATTATTTCCTAGCTTATTGAGTGAGATTCTTGGTACAGTGTGCGGTGTAGGTCTTACCAGGGTAGACAAGGAGAGTATCAAGGAGACTGAGTAGAGTTTTGGCAAGGACAGCGTTTTCTAGCTGGCCACCTGAGCTAGAGGTTAAAAACAGTGGCAAGTGATGTCCAGCCGCAAAGAATGGTACAGGCCAGGATGGGCTGGGAGGTGTAGGCATCAAGGATGAGGGCCAAGAGCTCAGACATTAGGCTCCTCTTGGTTTAGCAGGCTCTTCCTGTGCAAACACCTGGAACAGATGCCACTGTGCCCATGAGGTCACCCAGGATGCTCCATGCCTCACTGCCCAGATTCCATTTTCACCCACAACCCTCAGAGGACTCCAAGGACCTTTTGTTTCTGTGTGCCATTTTCCCTGTAAGCCTCCCATATGGCTTTGGCATGAAACAGGTTTCTGTAGCCCTGGGGTATTAACAGCGTGGCTTTAGTTGTTTTTGGAGACCTTTGCTTTTGTCCAAATAGCTTTTCTGCGCCTCATCTGTTGATAGATTGCAAATGTTAATGTTTTTCTTTTTACTTCTCTGTGCTTATATTTCTGGAGTTATTCATTCAGTGCAAAGTTCACTTTGAGAAGAAAGCTAATGGCATATATCACAACCATTTTTTTAAAAAAAATTATTGTAAAGGTGATGTACAGAAGGATTACAGTTACATGAGTGAGGTAATGAGACACTTCTTTTTGAACAGTGTCACCCCTCCCTCATTCTCTCCCAGTTCCCCCCCCCAACTTCCTCCCCAAGTTGTATAGTTCATTTCTAATATAGTATCTAGTGGGTTTCACTGCTGAATGAATCAATACAACTGGTTTTTTTTTTGTTCTAAAGAAAAACATGGCTCTTTCGAAGAAAGAAATAAGGCTGCGCCATCTATTTATCCATTAATCCATTCTCTTTCAACCTGTTCACATAATCACATGTAAGTGCATATCTTTACATATATATACAGATAAACACAAATGTGCATATAATGTTCACATACATATATAAATATGTATATATGTGTGTGCATCTATAAATATATAAATGTAGCTGTGAAGAATTTGGAAATGCTCAGAAATGAAATAGAGAACCCAGTTTTACATGTTAGAACATTGTGATCATATCTTGTAGTACACGCACAAAACCAAGCCATTGGCTTTTCCCTTTTGACCACTCCATCCCCCACCCCCAAATGTGCTCTTATTCTATCTCAGTAAAACACGAAGTCCTTTCTCTTAGTTGATCAGGCCAGAAAACTTGGCATTGCCCTTAAGTGATGTGTCTCATGGTCTGCGTTCACCTCCTGAGCACATCAGCTTTGGTGAAGCTTTAGACATGTCTAGACTATACCCAGACTACTGCCTCCCTGGTCTCAGCTATGGCCACCTCTCAGTTCCACAGCAATGGCCTGATTTCACTCCCCACTTCTGCATCCCCCAAGTTATCTACACAGCCACCACCAGTGGAATTCCTGAAGAAGATTAACCATCTCCTGTCATTTTTCTCTATTCCAAGTGCACAACAATGTTCTTACAGTAATATTCAGACCCCTTACTATGACCTTTCAGATCACCCCTTAATTCTCTTCTTCCCAGCTGACAGGTGTTCTCTGAGCAAATTTTTGGTACAGGTTGAGCACTTGCCATTTAAATACTTCTCATCTAAAACTTAGGACCAGAGTATTTTAGAAGTTGAGGTCTTTTGGATTTTGCAATACTTGGATAGACATTACCAGCTGAGCATTTGCAATAAAAAAATCTGATTTTGAAGTCTTTTGAAGTAGACATTGTTTTGTTATCAGATTGAAGCTAGGTTTTGCTGCTATACACCCTCCCATCAAAAATGTCCTGAGATCATCTTGGGCATTACTCTTGGTAGGGACATTTGAGACTATGCTGATAGGCCCCAGGGCACCACCCAGCTATTAATTCTATAGTTTGGGTTTGTTGAAATATTCCATTGGGCATCACTGGACAAAGCTTTTGTACTAGTCTCAGGAAAGATGGGGCTGATTGAAGGTTTTTTATGTGCATAGCCTCTGTAGGCTAATAACTGGTATCTAAATAAATACTCAGAATAAGTTCCCTGAGAAATGTGAATAAAGTCTGTAGACCTAGGAATGGCTGCAGGCCTGAGGGAAATGGTTTGGTTGGGAGCTGCCCAGGAGATGGCTAAGCAACAACCATTGGCCACAGTCAGTGGGATGATTCTGATATCAGTCTAATTAGTACCAAGAAGGCCTTTCTTACCCCTCACTCTGGGTGCCTTGGAGAAAAGGGTGCTCTTGTAAGATGAATGCATTTTGTATGTCAGGAAAAATAAAACACTAAATAAACCCTGTGACATTTGGTGGTGCTTCCCACCTGCAAGAGTGTCAGATCTTTTCTTTTGAGTTCATGGAAGAAGTATATTTAAATGCATCACATCCACAGTGGAGATTGAGATCATACTTCCTCTGTCTCCTTGACTTGGAGGTTTTTTTTCCCCCCTCAAGGGCATTTCCAACAAAGGAGTATGGCTTTCAGATCTGTAAACTGCCACCTTATTATCCTATTAGTCAATTATAGCTGCTCAAGAGCAGGATAAGTGACAGTATGGCAGATTACAGCAATTTATTTGCTGTTCTCATAGTCTTGTTCAGCATATCATCAGGCTGTTTAAATTTAATGATAGGACTTTTACATGTATTTTAGAGCATTAAAAGTATAATCAAAATGTTTAGAAAAACCCCTACTGGCCTGCACAAATGCTTACTTCTGTGGTATTGCCTGTAAAGCCCTGTGGTAAACTCCATTAGCCAACCAGCCTCCTATTAGCAAAAGGAAGTAGGGTGTTTGGTGTGCCCTGATTTTAAAGCTAGGGAAAAATGGGGCTGACTGAAACTTCTAAAAAAAAAAAAGAAAAACTTACATAGGGCCTTGTAGGCAAATAGATTTGCATACAAATAAATGCCAGTGTACCTTCAGCTCCTTGGGGAAGTTGGTTGAGTGGGTCTGTGGGTATGGGAAGGGCTCCAGGCCCCCTTTAGCGAGGGCTGATGGGCTGAGCGGTAAGGCATAGGAGAGTTAAGGGTAAAAGGAATAAATACTGCTCTCCAGTGTGTCTTGCCCTTCGAGCTATGGTAGCAGTGTTGACTTTGGAATGAAAAGAAAACCTCTATTAAAAAAAATAAGAAGAAGCAGAAGAAAAGAAATAAAGTGAGTGCTTAGAGTCTTTGGCTCTTTTTGAGATGGGAAGAGATCTGTTACCTTGAACTTACTCACACCTTCAGCTTCACTGATGGACCAGTGGAACACTTTGCTATTAACTGAATAATCGAAGAAATGAAACTTGGAATTCCCAGTGTATTATTCTAAAGCTTCCTTTTACTCTCTGGCCATTATTGACAAATAAAGACTCAATTCATTTTTATTGAGTTCTCAGGGTGTTCAGTGTCAATTGGAAAGTCACCATGGGCCTACCTCCTGTGAGTTTAATCTCAAGAGTTTAATACCCATAACCTCAGGCCAATGTAAAACCAGAGTTTCTCAGCCTTGATGCTATTGACATACTGGGTTTGAGAATTCATTGTTTGAGGAAAGTCTTGGATGTTGCAGGTTGCCAGCTATTTTCAAAGCCTCTTCTACCCATTAGATGCTGGAAGCAATCAGAAAAGTCTGTAGACATGGCTAAAAGTCCCCTTGGAGGCAAAATTGTCCTGTTTGAAGACCAGTAACTACTATTGAAGGAGTCAAACTTTACATATTATACACTGGCAATAATGTTTGATAGAATTCGTACACCTTTAAAAAGACATAGACTTTTGATGTATATTTGACAAATATTTGGTGAATTTAGTGCAGAACATATGGATATCTCTTACTTCTGTTCTTTTGTGTCAGCACTTGTACATGTTAATATAAAAGATACATTCCCAACTAGGTGTGATAGCACATACCTGTAAGTAATCCCAGTGCCTGGCTTAGCTGTATGAACATCATTGAGAGTATTTTCCCACACACAAACAGTCGGGTCGATTATAGTAGAAAAAGCATAGGATTAAACAAGCTCAAATACAGGCTGGACTTCTGGTGAGTGACAACCATGGTGCTATCATGCCCAGTGGCAGTCAAGGAAGGTGAATGAGAAGAGGCAGGACTTGAGCAGGCTTTCATAGGAAGGGAGAGCTAGGATTACCAGAGGAACAGGGGAGCCAACAGAGCCAACTGTGAAGGGAAACATTCTGAGAAGCCAAAGTTCTAAGGTTTTTAGCTAAGACCTGAGCAAAGAGATTGGCTAGGTTCCTGGGATCAGCAAGAATTTAGGTTCACCAAGTGTTCTTTGCTGATCCTTGTGTCCTTTCTAGAATATTCTTCACAGGGATTCCCTGTTCTATAACTTGTATTGATACTGGCATTTCTTTGTCAATCTGTAATCATTGGACCATCGTTTCCTTACAGAGCTAGGGCAGGGGATACTCATGGGATTTCATATCCCCAGTGACTTACTCAAAGCCTGCCTTAAGGGAGCCCAGTATGTCTTTGAATAGAGAAGGATGTACATTTTGTCTTTGCAATGATATGCAAGTTCCGAAAAGTTAGCCATTATTAATTGTACTGGACTCTCTCAGGCTCAGTTTACTTTTTGCTCCACCACTTGGGCTATACCTTTAGACCTACTTTTTGCTAATTCTGTTGGAGATGGAATCTCACGGTCTTCTCTGCCTTGGCTGACTTCTAACTGCTCTCTCTGGATTTCAGTATAGGTGTGAACCATCAGTACCCAGCTGGTCACCACTTTCAGAGTGTGTGTGTGTGTGTGTGTGTGTGTGTGTGTGTGTGTGTGTGTGTGAGAGAGAGAGAGACAAAAGCCATCAAGATTTTACAGAATGAGAAATATGGTACTACTTTACCTTATTTGCCTGTTTCCCCAGTTGTTAAGCAACCAATTTTGAATATCTGAAATGCATCCCATCTTCATCTACAAGGTCCACGAATCTATATGAATGTTATTGTATTATTTAATTTGTTATTATATCATCTAGTAATATTTTTAATTATCACCATAATCTTGATACAGTTTATTATAGCATAAAATTATAGCTTGCATAAAAATGATTTCGCATGTATCTCTACTGACTTCATTTGTTTGTCTAGGTAATATAAGTCTGCTTAATTCTTGCTTACAAGGGGCTCTGAAAAATAACTATTTTGAAAAACAACATTGTATTTAAATGGAATAATCTTACATTGTTTTCAGTTTGGGGATAGTGATCCTCTAAATTGTAGGTACTTGATGAAACAGAATTAGGCAAAGAGAAGAGAGAACTATGGAATGAGGAAAAAAGAAGGGAATTAGGAAACTTCTTAAGGCCCTTCCTTCCTTCCTTCCTTCCTTCCTTCCTTCCTTCCTTCCTTCCTTCCTTCCTT
>NW_012267367.1:4653319-4773065 GCF_000151885.1 Dipodomys ordii
CTTCCTTCCTTCCTTCCTTCCTTCCTTCCTTTCTCTCTCCCTTCCTCCCTCCTTCCCTCCCTCTTCCCCCTTCTCCCCTCCTTTCCTTCCTTTTATTCTTTTGTCTTAAACTTTAAACCTCTGTCTTAATGTATGGTTATCTACAGTGTGACTTTTTCAGATGGAAAATTGAAGTCCTTGAATACTTTTTAGCTATTACACATTTCCCTCGAGGAAATAGGGAGCCCTCCTCTGAAATTGATAAATGAGTTAAATATAATTAATCGACTTGGTTAGCAGGAGGTATGCAGGGCTTTGCTCACTGGTGGTGGACTAGAATGTAACTTTCCCTTGGAATTTGACAGTGTTTATGCTCAACCAATTTGCAAGAGAATCAGTCACACATGTGGAATGAGGCTGACAAGTGAGTTCAATAAATATTTACTAAGTCAGCCACCTCACTGCTTTGCCATTGATGGTAGGAATGGTCACACTCATTTCTATATGGGGACATGGTAGGTGCCCATCAAATATTTGTGGAATGGAATGATTGACAGGTCAACTCTGTGAGAGCTCCCACTGGGAGGCTCTCAAACATAGCACTTCAGTGTGAATAGTCTGTGAGATGAGTTCAGTCTATTATCAGATGCTGTGTGTCTCCTGTACCTTAGAGGTTTAATTCCTGAGATAGCCAAAGAACTTTAGTCTAAGGCCAGCTCACTTATCAATTGTAATTTGTAGTTGCTGTTTTTAATCTCTTAAGTTACGTGCTAGATATTGAATGAGTACATCCTCTCCCTTATGACTTCGAACAGCCCCATGGGGCTTATATTTTTAGATCCATCCTGTAAACATTAAGACGGAGGACATAGAAAGACATTTTGCAGGTGAACTAGCACAGTCATATAGCTAGTTTGAAATCAGGTCTAATAAAGTCAAAATTTGAAGCTCATTCTACAGTTTCGTAGTGCCTTCTGTCAGCTACTGGTTAAAAACCAAAGGACCAATGTCCACTAAAGAAGACCACAAAACTTGTGGCTCTCACAGAGAAAGTGGAGATGGCAGACCCTATATATGCATTTGGGTTAAAATATGAGACAAGGGAAACACACAGGATCTCCACGGAAGCGAAGCCTGGAATTTCCTTAGACTATAAGGCAGGAGATGTAATAAAGTATTGATGGAACCAACTGGTAGAGGTCTTGTCAAGATTTTCAGCACTGGGTTGGATGGTGGGGGCTATCTACCTAAGCCACTAAGGAGATGGAGGTGATAGGATCACAGATGGTGGCTGGCTAGGGAAAAAGTCTGAAAAACAAAAGTTTTTTTAAAACCACAAAGAACAAAAAGTAAAAGCCAAGTTCAAATTCCCAGTGTAAGACACACACACACACACACACACACACACACACACACACACACACACACATTATATTTTAGCCAATACATCTGTTATTTTATTCCTTGCAATGTTACTGTTTTGTACCTGTAACAAGTACTGATATGTGTCTTCATTACTATATCTCAGAACTATTATTTTAGACCTTTTATTTTTCCCCCTCTGTTCTCATTTTCAGGTAAAAAGAAAGAAACCACAAAACTATGTTAGAATTTTCTTCGCTTTCCCTACCAGTACTAATGTCAATAGTGCCAGTTTCTTTAATATGTTTAGATATTAAAGAAACATTAGATGAATGCAACAATTTGATTTTGCTGTTAAATTTCCATGAAAATCTCTAGGCACGTTCCCATCTTTTAATATTTACTTAACATATTTGCTTTTGCACATATACATGGCCCTAGGTAGGAATGCATTTAAGATGAGTGTTGATTTATTTGCTTCATTCCTAAGTAGGTAATGCCATCTAGTCTTAATACATCAGAAGGGTGTTTATGGGTAGTCTGATCCTTGATACTGTGTTAGGCACATTTTCAGTAGTGTGAAGTAATTGGATGTTTGCCAAATAAACAACTATTTGTAGCTGTGTTTTTTAGGTTTGTCTTTAGTGCAGCACTCTGTGTTGTGGGGGGATCATTAGCAGACCTATATTAATGGAGAAATGACTTTTGTGTTGCCTTTTCATCCATTTAAGCTAAACTAATTAGTACTTTTTGGAAAGCAAATCTCAGTTCTTGTGCTAATCAAGAGAGATTGAGCCATGGTATCACTCCATGCTGTCACAGAGAGTATGAGAGAAGAATGGATAAAATAGCCAATCTCTTTTCTATTCATCAAGTAGCATATAGCTTGATTCCATGCCCATCCTCTCCCCTGCCCTCCCCCAGCAAACCACTCTGCTAAGTGCCTGTTTAATAAACAGCACAGCAGGTGAATATTTAGGTGTTGGAGTGATTCAGGTAGTTTCATTTTGGTGCAATAAACAGAATAGATGGGAGTTTGGGGGTTGGGGGCTGAGTTCAGCATGTTGCTACATAAAGCACACTCTGTTGCCTATTAATGCTACACCTTGAATTTGAAGCGGGATGTGTTTGATGTGCGTTCACTGTGTGTGTTTACCATAATCACTGGCCGCTCAGCTTTGGTGGATGGATGGAACTGGCCGCCCACATTGCATATTTGGTCCTGATGATTGCATCTAAGAAAAACCTCCACTAAATCCACTAGGGGCAAGTGGGGGCACACTCCAGCCTCTGGCCAAGCTGAGAGCAGATGTAGTTTGTAGCTGATTCCATTCTTTACCAAGCATTGGTACTGAGAGACATTGCAACTTCCCACCCCTACCCCCACCCCCTAGCCTTCATTTTCCTTTGGCTTTTGTTGGGCGTAAAATTGTTCCTTGTCTTCCTGCTGTTTGGTCTGGAGCAACAGATGCCAAGGAATGGGGTGGGGAAAGAACAGGGAGGTATGATCATACTTAGGTTTATTCTTTTCATGCTCAAACAGAGTTGAGGAATTTTCAGAGCAGAATCTTGTGTTTTTAGCCTATGGTGGTTTTTTCAACTAGTCACTTATTAACCTCTACTTTCACAAGCAGAAACTCCTGAGTCTCTTTGAAGACACCCAGAGAAGAGATTTCCTTCCTGCCTCTCCGACCCTCTTCAAATCCCCCCATGCCACTTATAAGCTGGGTTGAGAAGGAAAATCACTCTCAGATATGAAAGCAGAAATGAATTTGTATCCTTCTGTCATGAAAGCATTGAAGTCTTCTTACAGCACACTGCTGGTGCAATTTGGATGTTTAAATGTACGTTCAACTCTGAGTGCAGTTTACCTGCTGATGCTGTTAGAATTTTATGTGGCCCGTCCTGCAGCTAAGCTGTGATCTCTGCAGAGTCCCCAAAGCTACCTCCTTAGCTGTGTACCTTGCCCAGAGCCCTGTCCAGTTGCTCACCATTGGAGCCAGTGCTTAGCTAGTGTGTATGACTTAGGCTAGTTCTGAAGGCAATAAACTTAGAGAACCAGAAAGAATAGGGACTGAATGATGTAGCAATAGGAGAAAGCCTGAATAGGCCCAGAGTGTAGGCTCAGCCTGTGAGCATTTGCAGTGGGTGTTTGTAGCTGTGATGGTTTTGATGGGCTCCTATTGCAGCTTTTGCTAGCTCAGACCATTCAGCAATAAGGCTAAGCATTGTCTAGTCAAGAGCAGTTCTGGAAATCACTTGGAAATGGGTTGTAATCTCAAGAATGGCAGTGCAGAGGCCAAAGAGAAGCCTTTAAAAGGAAGCAGAAGTTGGCCAGGAAATGCTGCCAAACAAATGGGACCTTAAACGTGGATATTTTCCCCTGCAAATGCTGGATACTTAGGACTGCTTTTCAGAGTTGCACTACTTAAAAGAAAGTTTCAGACACATCTGTGGGCCTTTTGTTTATTGGTGAGGAAGACAAGACCCACAGTGCTGTGGTGGACTTACGAATTAGAACCATTCTCTGAGTATTGAGTGTACTGATCTTAACTTCTTCTTTTTATTATGCTTTATTTATACTTGACATCATATAGATTTAGGCCTTCTTTTCCTTTCAGGCAATAAAATCTCTTTGAACAGAAGTACAATCTGTCAGGTTTTTTTGCCTAGTTACCTAAACCAGTGAAGGAGACTTAGGATGGATTGGAAATAGGGCCACCCGCTGGTGGCTCATGCCTGTAATCCTAGCTATTCAGGAAGCTGAGATCTGAGGATCGAGGTTCAAAGCCAGCCCAGGCGGGAAAGTCCATGAGACTCTTATCTCCAATAAACCACTAGAAAACCAGAAGTGGCGCTGTGGCTCAAGCGGTAGAGCCCTTGCCTTGAGCTGAAGAGTGCAGGGACAGTGCCCAAGCCCAGAGTTCAAGCCCCACGACCGGAAAGAAAGAAAGAAAGAAAGAAAGGAAGGAAGGAAGGAAGGAAGGAAGAAAGGAAGAAAGGAGAAGAAGAAGAAGGAAAGAAAGAAAGAAAGAGGAAATAGGTTGACTCTAGTCACCCAGTAATGATCTATGTGGAATTCTGCTTGAGGATTTATTTAAGATCAATTGGAAATTTGTAGAACTGAATATGATATGAAGGAGACAGGAGAAGTAGTAGGGACCTAAGCAGTCCACTAGACAACCCCTTCAATAGACCAATATAGCCACTTAGCATTTTAAAGAAGCTAAACAGGGGCTGGGAAGGTGGCTCAGTGGTAGAGTGCTTGCCTTGCATGTAGGAATCCCTGGGTTCGATTCCTTAGTACCACATAAGCAGAAAAGGCTGGAAGTGGTGCTATGGCTCAAGTGGTAGAGTGCTAGCCTTGAGATGAAAAGCCGGGGGACAGTGCTCATGCCCTGTGTTCAGGCCCCATCACCAGCAAAAAGAAAGAAAGAAAGAAAGAAAAGACAAAGAAAAAAGAAGCTAAACAACACAACAAAAGCTCACTACTTGGTTTGGGCTAGTTGCACATTCTTTAATAATCTTGAGTCTTAAGGTACTTTATCACTCCTTGACTTTTTATTTCCGATCAGAAAAAAACCACTTTATGCCGGGAAAGACCTAGAGGAATCTCTCAAAGAGCATGGCATGTTTTGTTGTATGCAGAGGCAAATTTGGAATGAACACACAAAATCACTGCCAGCCTTCAAGGGGCAGAAGACATATTGTCCAGTATATACATATACATACGTACACATATATTTATTTATTTTCTTCTAGAGATAAACAGTGACTTGATCTTTATAGCCTAACCGTCTTTATTGTGTGGGTTGATTTGTACGTTACTGCAAGCTGATTTTCTATGATCATGGAAGCACATAGTGGCTTCTTCTACCAGTTGATTCAAGTTGTCTAACTCCTGGGTCACTATGAAGACCCAATACCCATCAGTCCCCTGTGAGGTTGTGAAGTCGGGAGCTTAGGAGTGAGCAGTAACCGATGGCTGGCCCTGCATGAAAAAACCACGAGTCCTTCATGAATCATTTATTTGCTCCCATTGCTTCTGGGGTCCCACCAGCTCGGTTCTGGGCTGACATAAAATTTTCCTTGAACAATTTTATTTATAAATTAACATAACTTCTTAAACATGTAAGAAGGTTGGAAGAATTGTTGAAGGAACACCTATAGGGCTTTGGAAGTTTTGAATCTTAGGTGGTATTCTCCTTCCAGTGTGGCTGAAGGAATACATATTCAGATCTCTTGAGAACTGTCTTTTTTGTTGTTGTTGTTGTTTTGTTACAAGTGACCAGAGACCAGACAAAATAGTTTCTAGTTCTGTTCTGTGTTTGGAAAGTTCCTCTCTTATCTCTTCCACTTGCCTCTCTTCTTCCACTTCCTCTTCCTCTTTCCCCTTCTCACTCTTTGCCTCCTGTCCCTATCCTCATCCCCATCCCCATCCCCCACCCCCCCCATCCCGCTTTGCTTCTCCTTCTCTCTTCTCCCCTCCCTTCTTCTCCCCTTCTCTTGTTTTCTTGTCTTTTTACTTTCCTTGACTGGATCACCCTGTGTCGCTCAGGCTAGCCTCATATTCCTGAGCTAAATGTATCTTCCTGCCTCAGTTTCCTATGTAAGTTGGCACTACAGACATGTAGCCTTTAAGTTTTGGGAAAACCAGTAAAACATTTCTTTTCTACAGAGTAATAGATGGGCAAATTCTTCCAAAGTATGTAGAGAAATATCTAAATGTAAACCCTCACTTGGTGATAAATATTATGCATTGGTAAAATAATACTTAAAAATTCTTTTCTCTAGATTGTGTGCGTTCTTTGCGATTGTTTGTATCTACTAGGTTTTACTGTCATAGGATGATTCACTGTGACAAAGCCTGATAGTAACTGAAATCAGCACCAACAGTTGTAGGGTAGGTACCTTATGAACTGGTGTGGTGGTGTTCCAAAGCATGTTACTAAGAAACAAGACCTAAGATGCCCTTTTGAATTACTACTATCTATCTTTCTAGTAGTCTAATTCCACTTAATTGCTGCATAACAAAACTTCAAGGGCTGTGGGTTTCCCAGCCTACCTCTTTCTACTTGCTAGCAATAAGCTATCCTGTGCTCCTTGGGGGAAATTTACTAGCTGCAAAATAAAATGTAGTCTTCCGCACTGTAATTTCTCCAGTTCCTTTACCTTCATGTGGAAAGGAATGATTGAAGGGGAAAAGAAATTGTTTGACATCTAACCACAGAAGGAAAAATTAGTCTCTTCGAACTTCTCTGGGTTCTGTTTTTGTTTCATTCATTCTACATCCTGTTGTGCTCCAGTCTGGTGAGGAATGATGACCTAAAAGGGAGTTACCGCTTTTCAGAAGATTTGTTCACAGTTTAATAGTGATCACAAATCTGGGAAAATGAAAGGGTTGAAAATAATTTCTGTGTCTTCTTTTGGTAGTTGACTGCACTCTGATAAATGCTGCAACCTCCTCATCAGTGATAGTTTAATCCAGTACTCCTGCCTGTGGGATAGTACTACATCCTTGCACCGCTCACCCCTGGCTGGGTCACCTGCTTTGACCAATGCATTGGGAACTCAGTGTCACCTGTCCCACTGAGAAAGAAAAGCTTGAAGAGCCATTGAATAGCTCCACCCTTCTCCCTGTTCCTTCTCCCCTGAAAGTGGTAATGTCCCAGAAGCAAAGTGCTCTGTAGCCTGAATCTCATAGTAAAAATGTATAGGTAGCCCCCAGCCAACTCTCAACGGACATGTTAGAAACCATTGAGATGGTGGACCATTTATTACTGCAGAGTAGCTCAGCTGAAGCTGATCGGTGTGCTGCTACCCTTACCATTCTGTAATTCCTCGTTATAGTCTTAGGTTCTGGAATATAATCATTAAAAGAATGTAAACCTGGACTTGTGTGATTGTGGAAACAAGGGAGAACAATGAGCCAGTTGCATTTAGAACAGTGCATGTTACTGGGGGTGGGTAGCTCATGCCTGTAATCCTAGCTACTCAAAAGTCTGAGATCTAAGGATGGCAGTTCGAAGCCACTCCAGGCAGAAAAGTTCTCCTGAGACTCATCTCCAATTAACTAGCAAAAAGGAAAAGTGGTAATGCACAAGCTTTGAGTGAAAAGGTCAAACAAAAAGCACAAGGCCCTGAGTTCAAGCCCCCATACAAAAGGAAAATAAAATCAACAACAAAAAAAGACTAACAAAGGAAGGATTTGTTTTTGATGATATAACCGCAGGTGTCTGACACATAGTAGATGCTCACCAAATGTTTAGTGAATGAAAGAGCTGTGTCATATACTTCTCATGTTTTTCCCACTTGACTTGTTTTTAGTGAAATGGGTAGGATAATTACATTCCTTTTCATTGAGCAGGTAATGTCCAGCCCTCAGTTCTGGTCATAAGGCCTACGTATTTATTTGGTACATGACAAGACAGGTAACCTAATGCTCCTCCATGGTTGCCTGTGGCCATCTCCCTGAACTGATATTTTTGTATGGCCTGTAATAATATGTAAATATCCAAATGACCCTTGATTGGAAAAAGATTCTCCACCCCTGCCAGAATCTCTAATGGAAAAATATGACTAAACAATTGATTGAATATTTATTTCTCTTAATAAATTGATATCACAGGTTAAGCCACCAAGAGTAGTCAGTGTATTACAACCAACGTGTTATCATTTTCTTAAAAGAATTGCCTTTTGTTTCACTTAGCGAAGAGGGAGCTGCTTAAAATCTTTAGTTTATGCCAGGTGCTGTGGCTCACACTTGTAATCCTTGCTACTTGGGAGACAGAGATCTGAGGATCACAGTTTGAAGCCAGCAGTAAGACCACACCAGGAGACCCTTATCTCCAGTTCACCAGCAAAAAGCTGGAATTGGAGCTGTGCCTCAAGTGGTAGAGTGCTAGTCTTGAGCAAGGAATCTCAGGAACAGCACCCAGGCCCCGAGTTCATGCCTCAGTACTGGCAATACCAACGCTACCCTCCTCCTCTTAAAAAACATCTTTACAAGAAAAAGTTATGAGACTCTGCTTGACTTGAGTATTGCGATAAGCCACTTGGATCAGAAAGAATACATGGAGTTCTTTGTGCCCTTAGCCTGGGGGGAGAGCTGCCATGTTTCTATAGATTTGGCCCAAGCTTGGCCCTCACTTCCCCTGCCTTGTCATCTTGAGACTATGAGTTAAGTGGCTTTCCTGTAAAAGTTCCCACTGAGAAATTTCAACACGAAGAGGGTTTATGTTTTCTTTCAAATAAAATGGTTAAAAATAAATCCTGTGGGAACGGCGTTCCACTTCAAGAATAAAATCTTGCAAAAATGTTTTAACACCGATTTGGGACCTAATTATTTTTTTTTTTCCCACTTCGGCTTCACGATAGCTGTACTACAGCCTCAGTTTATACAATGGGCCAGTCCAGAGCCCAGGTTCTCTGTGGAGGCGGCCATCAATGCTTCCCTTGAGCTCCCCAAGCTTTACCTGGGGCGGGGGCTCTGAGAGGTCTGCATCCCCACATCTGGCTCCACTTTCAATCCAAGCCTTGTCTCACGAGGCCGGTGAGAGCCCAGCATTCCAGCCTCTGGTTACTGTAAACTTTGAAATCTGTACTGGACAAAGATGTGTCCCTCTGCGAGCTGAAGGCTGGGCAAAAGAGACCCGACAGGATCCAGAAACTTCCAGGCACTCCATTTTAGGGCTGATTGAGTTGAGCTTTCAAGTCATAAGCAAATGTCTTGGTTAGCTTTGAGATGCCTCCAAGGATTGAGTCTCATGGACTTGGGCTGGGAAGGTGGCTCAGTGGTAGAGTGCTTGCCTTGCATGCCTGAGGCCGTGGCTTCGATTCCTCAGCACCACAGAAGCAGAAAAAGCCTGAAGTGGTGCTGTGGCTCAAGTGGTAGAGCGCTAGCCTTGAGCTGAAGAGCTGAGGGACAGCGCCCAGGCCCAGAGTTCAGGCCCCATGACTGACATTAAAAAAAAAAAAAAAGAAAGAAAGTCTCACAGACTTTCCTGCCCAGGCTGGCTTTGAACTGCAATTCTTATCCTTCAGCCTCCTGAGTAGCTAGGATTATATGAGCTACCAGTGCCGGGCTTACTTTTTTTTATTTTAATGTCACCCTTTTTCTGCATAGTCTTTGAATTCAAGGTTCTCTGAATGATTGCTTGTGATGCCTGTTCACAAGTTTTTGTTATCACTTTTCATAATAGTACTATTGCTATTACTAGTAATTATACTTCAGGAAAATGCCAAAGACTTATTACATGTTCAATAATATTTGTTAACAGGAAAATGAATGGCCAACACATAAATCTCAAAACATTCATGATTAGTAATTAGTTAAAAAAAAGTCTAAAATCTTTTGCAATTAGATGCTACTCCACTGTATTATCATCTATTATTATTATTGTTGGCTGTTGTTAGTTTTGTTATTATTGTTTACCCGATGTGTTTATTTCTACTAGAACATAGAAAACTTTTTAAGAAATTGCAAATAGCAGGGGATTGGTAGATCATGTCCATAATTCTAAGTAATCAAGAGGCTGAGATCTGAGGATCAGGGTTCAAAGCCGACCCATGCAGAAAAGGATGTGGAACTTTACCAAAAACCTGGAATGACTTAGAGTGTTAATCTTGAGCAAAAAAATGGCTCAGGATCAATTACCAGGCCCTAAGTTCTAGCTCCAAGATTGGTATCAAATAAAGAAGAAAGGGAACGAGGGAGCAAATAACCCAAAGTCTGTTTCATCAACAAAAAGTGGAATATATTTCTCCTGTCCAATTAGGCCACAGGTGTGGGAATTTTTTAAAAGAAGTTTTATAAGATTCTAACCCTAGTCTCTTGGTCTACTCTGCTTTGAAATAAATTTGAGTGTTGCTGAAATAAATTGCTATGTGCACCTGCCTGTTTCTGTTACAAAGTCTTCAATTTTCGCGTCCGCTTTTTTTTATCTCCTTCTACACATTTGCTCCCCCTTCCCCTGTCTCTAAAATCCTGTCATTCTTTAAAATTCATTTTAAGGTTCCTTCCCTCTCATGCACCCTCACAAGTTAGATGCTTCCCTATCTCCCTGTACCCTGATGCACTCAGAGTACACTTCCAGCACTTTCTATTTATCACTCTATTATTGCTGTTTGATCAATGGTTAGATGATTAAACTCTTAGCGCCTCTAGGCCAACACCTGAATATTATTCATCTCTGCATGAGAGATATCTTGTGTTGTTTCTTGGCAGCAATAGGTATTCAGAATATTTGTTATTTGAATACACTTTCTAAATTTTTTTTTAAGTAAGCTTCTGCTAGACGCATGCCTCTGTTTTTCCCTTTTGGTGATTTCCAGCTATGATATAAAAGCACAGGGAAGAATAGCTCCATTTTGGTTGACACGGGCTTTCCATAGCTCCTCCATTGGGAATCTGGCCAACATCTTGAGAGTAACTTTTCCTTTGAACTGTGGTTTAACATTTTCTTTCTGTGCTCGCTTTCTCTTTCTCACTGTCTGTCTGTCTGTCTCTCTGTGTCTCTTTCTCTGGAAAGGAAAATAGAGTTTGCGTTTCCTGGAGAATCCTCAAGTGGATGGTAGAAAAGAATTCAGGAAGTAAAATGATGCTTAACAACTGGGTAGTGTTTTCAACGCAACCACCTGTATTGGTGATTTGACAATAATGAAGATGGAAAAGGAATGGATTCATTTGTTGCAGCTGTCATCAGTATTGGAATTCGTTTGGCTGAAAGACCTTTTGAAGTTCATGTTGTCAGCACAGTGCAGCCTGCATTTTTATAGAGCCCTGAGTAAGAGAATGGGTCTAGGTTGCAAACAGCCAGCTTACGTTGTATCATGGCTGAGAAAGGGAAGGATCATAGGAATGGGGATGAAGGAGGATCTGCCCACTAATGAGGAAGGCACTAATGCCACTTATGAGGGCCCTGTCCTCATGACTTCATCACTTTGCAAAGCCATGTTTCCATCATCATCCCTAGAACTGGAATTTCAAAATGTGATGGGGGAGGAGGGGAAACTGAGGTTTGAATTTATACCCTTGAGCCACATGCATACCCCCAACATTTGAGTTTCACAGGGGCAAAACCCTTTCAAATCACAGCAAACTCTAACTCTCTTTCACTCTTCCCTGATCCTTGCAGAAAATCTAGAGTTGATGGTGTAAAACTCCCATCTCAGTTTCTTCATACCTATCCTGGACATGCATTTCCTTTTAGTTAGATTTCCCCCCCCTCCCTTCTTCTCTGTCTCAGTGTCTGATTTACATACATTTGAAGAGCTTAGAAATTATTAAACAATAGAGTTTATATTTTAAAAATAAGATGCCAACACACATTATTCAAAATCAGCATCTTTTCCAATTTATGAAGAACCAAAATAATGATTAGCCTTTTGAATAAAATACAGTTAACAAAAAAGTTAGCTTTTCTTTTTAGTACAGCACAATTAGTAGCTATGCAAACATGTCATGGAAAACATATTAAAATCATTCATTGTTCCATAATTTTAGCTAACACGTTGTGCATTGAGATATTCTTCCTTTTGTAAATGAGACAATCCCTTTAACATTTGATAGTGTTATTCTTGGTACTTATTGTAGCTATACAGTCATATTGAGCTGTATAGGATGTTGTAATGTAGCAATTAAGAATATCCTGACCTTTTTTTTTAATCTAAAAATTCAGTAAATTATGACTTGATTGTCTGCGTAAACAATGTTTCCTGCTGTGGCTGTTTTGTTGTAGTGCAGAGTTCTGCATTAAAATTAGCAGCAGTTTGTAATTCCCACAGAGTATATCTCCCCCCCCCCACCCCCCATCCCAACTTCCTTCCTCTCACCCCTTGGAAAAACAAATGCAGACAAAACACCTTGTCATTTTCTCCTTTTCCCCAATTCCTTGCTAGCAAGCAACCATGCTCATTTAAAACCTATGTAGGGGATGCTATGAAATAGTCTTGAGGAAACATACTTCTGCTCTCACAAGCATACTTAGTTCTGATTCTCCCCGAAGCAAGCACAACCTAATGGTAATGGAAGAAAAGCCAACCGGCTTTTTCCTTGGGAGATAGAACAATGTGGAGACCAGAGAATGCATAGGCACCAGAGAATGCATAGGCATTGCTGCATTGTTGTAACCTGTGGTATTTCAGTGAGGTCCTGCTCTTGTGTACTGCAGATGGTTCACTGTCAGATAATTTAGCACCCAAGAAAATTTGTCTTGAATAAATTAGAATATATTTGCAAATTAATTGGTTAATTAGACTTGAGGCATCTCTGAGGGTCTGAGCTGATCCAGATGTGTGTAAAAACCCCTCACAGAGCAGAGGATAAGACCTCCTTCTAGAACCTTCTGAAGGAGGAGCAATCCCATTGTTGGCAACAGAGCATTATAGTGTATTCTAGCATAACAGAAATTGGAATTCAGTGTTCGAGGTCTGTGCTCTGAAGGAGCTGTTCTCTCCAAATAGCTTCTATAAATGAGTCAAATTTCTCTCTAACTTTTTCATTGGTTGTGTTGGGAAACCATATGGGATGTTGTTAAAACTCAAGGCAGAGCTGAGGGTAGAGTCAGTATCTGAATGGTTGTTTAGCTTTCTTGATTCCCTAGGTTCAACCCCCAGCACTGCAAACAGCAACAGCAACAACAATGAACAAACAAGGTAGGTAGATAAGTAGTTTGTTAGTGTGAGAGAAGTACACACACACACACACACACACACACACACACACACACACACACACACACACACTTAGAATTTAAACTCACCCTCTCTTTCCAGATACAATCCAGTAAAAGGTAGCTAAATAAAATAAAGGATGTTTATTAAGTTATGAATTTCATAGGCTGCTTTTTAGGTTGATAGCAAAATGCAGTGTTATATTGTAAATGCTTTTTTCCCCTACCATACTATAGTTCAATAAGAGGCAATGTTGCCAAAAAAAAAAAAAGAAAAGAGAAAGAAAGGAAAGGAAAGGAAGGAAGGAAGGAACTCTTCAGTGGATTTCCAGGCATGGCTTCTGATGAGAAGGTAGATATTTTGGAGGATTCAGAAGTTTCTGGTAATTGAAGGCATAAGTTGAGACCAGACCATTCTCAAGCATCTGTGTCCAGGGATTTGAACTGCCGGCCAACTCCTTAGCCATCTCTGACTTGAATTTGAGTTGGCATGTTGTCCCTCTAATCCTACAGGCTGAAGAAACAAATGGCAATTATAGCAAGGTCAATCTTCCTCACCTATTGGAATCTCTGTTCCAAGCTATTGATGGACAAATTGGTTTCCTCTCACTCATTCTTCTCCCTCTCAATATGGAGGCAGGCTTGGGCAGGCCGGTCCAGGTCCATGGGGCACACAGGAGGACCTGGCTCTGGAAAGAAGCCTTTCCCACTGCAGTCAGGCAGGCACTGGGGTGGGTGGGAGTGGGGTGTTAGGGATATGAGTTCTGGCAATAAGTCCAGCCCTCTGGGTAGAACACACACAGCAGGGAACATGGAGCTATGCGAAAAGTGAGATTTTTGGCAACCATGCGGCTCTGGGGAGGTCCTGAGGGCCTTAGGGTGGGTGGGTGGATGAAGTCCAGAAGGCAGCCTATTATTGAGAGGGCTTGGCTACTCATGGTCTGGCCATGGGTAACAAGACCCTACTTCCGGGGCTAGGATTCCGGCAGGACTGTTAGATGAGTTCGCCTTATTAAAACACACACACACACACACACACACATTGTAGTGAGGATGTATGTATGAAAAGATATCTAAGGCTTCCGCCTCCAAAGACTGTTAACACTAAAGCCAAGAAGTTGGCCTGAGGATCTGCCTTGTTGGCCTAAACAATGCCCAGGTTTCTACATGAACCTGGAGACTATCAGGATGTGCTAATAGCTTACACATGCGACCTCTGTGGCTGATAGTATTGATGAGTCTTCTCTAAGCCAAAAGAATCAGGTGGCTCCCTAGAGGGGAATGGATTCAATGAAGGAAGGTAGCAGTTTATCCGCTCTAGAAAGTGTCAGAGGTAGCTGCAGAAGTCCATCTGCTCTGAGCTCTTCCCACGAGGTGCTCACCCTTGTGTAGGGGCCATTTGCTGGGAGAAAAGGGAGCAAAATATGCTCTTTGCTAGTAGTGATCTTGGATTTAGATTCCTGAGCCTGGAATCCTTGCTTGAGCAAGGACTTGGTATCTAGGGGAAGTCTAGTTAAAAGTTGAGGCACATAATTAAAAGGGCTGAAAACATGTGTCCGTAATATTCGTGTCTGGAATCTTTCATCATTGAACTCTTGTTCTTAGGGGTTTTGGAGGTGGACCAGTTCTAGAGCTGTGGTGTGAATAAATCCTGTAGATTTGATGGTGTTTACCAAGAGACTCTGGAAACTTCCAAGTGAAAGGACCGGCATAGGCAGGCCACCAGTGACTCATGCCTATAATCCTGACTGCTCAGTAGTCTGAGATCTGAGGATTGCGGTTCAAAGCCAGCCTGGGCAGAAAAGTCTGTGAGACTCTTTATCTGCAATTAATCACCAGGAAACCAGAAGTGGAGCTGAGCCTCAAAGTGGTAGCGCTTTGAGCAAAAAATCTCAGGGATAGCGCCCAGTGCCTGAGTTCAAGCCTTAGGACCCATAAGGAAAGGACCAGTTTCTGTGGTAGAGTACCTAAGTAGGGTTACTTATGCAATTGGTTGAGTGGGTTGATAAGTTGGTAAGTATGATTAAATGACACAAAGACTCTTGCTGAGCAAGAGGGCTTTTAAAGAGTGAAAACAGTGTGAATGTCAGGGGGGAAGGGGGGAGAGGATTTAGGAGTGGCAGATAGATCTACAGGAGTCTAAGTCTCCTTGAAGATTGCTGAAGGGTTATCACAGCTTTTACCCTGGAGGCTTTAATCCAGACATGTTATTGGTGACTAAAAATCATTTTCATATGGCCATTTGCTGTTTGGTGAAGTGTTTAGAATGAGCTAGTTAATCCCAGTCCAATTCGTAATGGGCAGGTAGCCAATTCATACAAACCACCTTGACAATCCACACTAATTGGTTTGTCTCCATGGAGCAGCTGGAAATTGAATTGCCTGTGGAGATGGACATTTCATCCCCTCCCCCTTTCTTCCTTCTCTTCCCAGGCTGTCCACTCTGGCCCGTGCCTGGCTATGCCCCCCTTCCTAAACCCACACTACCTGCTCTAGTGATTTTTGCATTAAATAGCATCCGTTTTTCCACCCATCTTCCTGGGCCATAAATTTTCCAGAAGCTTTCTGATTTAAAAGCAAAGAGTGCAGTCCAAGTAAAGAAAGTAAACTCAGTATCCTGTGGAGCATTTTCAGGGTCATTTGGATTTTCCAAGTTGGTTTAAGAAGGGAAGGTGTCTTTGAACAAAGCAAAATACACTTCATTTTTTAAAAAGGCTAGGGAAACACATTCCTAGACAAAGACTCATAGGGCTTGGAAAGAGGTTCGGAAAGATCTACCAACTCTCAATAACATCTACCAACTTCCAGAATCTTCTCCAAAAATGGCTCTTCACATACTAATGGGAAATACACCCAAATGGTAAAAAGCCTGAGTTTCTATACTTTAATTGATAGCTATTTCATTAATGACTCTCCAGCTGCCCAGTTGGTTTCAGGCTGTTCTTTCTATGCCCAAGCTTGGTTGGCAATTCAAAGGGGCAGGAGGGCTGGATGGAGTTAGCTTCATGTGGCTAGCTAGACAGGTATGCCACGCTACCACAGACAGCTGTGCTAGAGAGCTGGACAGAATCCTGGCTGCTCCTCACCAACTTAGCCACATAACTTCTCTCTGCTTGTTTTCAGTAGCTTTGAGGTGAAGTCTCTGCTTAATTCAAAATAATCTACATGTATAATCTTAAAAAAAATCTTTTTTTTTTTTTGGGTCCGGTCATGGGGCCTGAACTCTGGGCCTGGGCGCTGGCCCTCAGCTCTTCATTTCAAGGCTAGCACTCTACCACTTGAGCCCCAGCACCACTTCCGGCTTTTTTCTTTGTGCTTATGTGGTACTGAGGAATCGAACTCAGGGCCTCAGGCATGCAAGGCTAGCGCTCTACCACTAAGCCACCTTCCCATCCCTAAAAAAAATCTTTTTAATGATTTTTATTTCCGATTTTAGTGGTTTTGCCTCATACATTTAGGATTTAGGAGGGGAGCCTCCACATAATAATAAACAATAATAGCTTCTGTGTTCAATAATGTATTATTGCGTGCCTCAACTTCCCTCCATTGGGAGTAGACTAAAGCAATGGAACTGAGAACAGACATATATCCTGGGCCAAAAGGCATTTCTTGATATTCAGTGTACAGGTATCAGGTATTCACAGGTTTGTAGGATTAGCATTCTTATCTCTACATAGACTTGATACTGAACAGGATCATGGTAGCCTTGCTCTAAGATCCATCAGTCAGAAATACACTTCCCTCTCATTCTGCTACCTTAGATTGGGAAGAACCCTGTGAGGATATCTCCGCCCTCCAAAGGCGCAAGAAGGAAACAGAGCAAGTTTTCATGAAATATGAGACATGAGGAAGGCTTTTCTCTCAGCACACCAAGCGGGAGATGGTAGAGAGGCCTCTCTATGTCTGATTAAGGTAGGGGAGGTTTGCTTTGAGACTCCTGGCTTCTATGAAAAAACAAAAATCTAATAAATAGGAAGTGAAATTTACAAGGGATTCCAACAAAGTCAACAACCGTTTGTATGGCGTGGCCAGCTCATTTCAAACATGAATTCTGGATGGGAGAGCTTTGGATTTTTATCATGGTGATTCATCTTTTATTAAGAAAAGTGAATGTTAGATATGAGCTCTATAAAAGAAAATAGAGCTTCTACTTTTGGGAAAGACTGTTTGTCTGGAGAAGAAGGAATGCTGGGGCTGTGTGCATGGCTTTGTAATCAGTGTGCTGGGCTTATTCTGCCCTCTGAAGCTTCTCATGTATGTTTATAAATCACCAGCTAAGGTCAAACACACTTGTAATTTAGGCAGAAAAAAGGAAAAAGGAAAAAGGTATGTAAACTTAAGCCTTGGTCTGAGAAGTTTTTCCTAAAAACTTCCAGTTGGTTTGAACCATGCACTTTAAAGTGCATGCTTTTCTCTCCATCCCCGCTACCTCTTTTGAAACAATAGGGTGAGTAGAGAATACATAAATATTCTTGCCAATCGTTCAGTGTGGTAACAATCCCAGGCAACTTGTTGCTATGAAAGAGAGTAGAGTCGATGGTAGCAGGTGATAGGCTCACGGGCAGCAGCAACCTTTCCTGTAGTATGTAAAACAGCTTCATCTTTTGGAAGATTGGGTGCAGATAATATATGCCAACAGTGATTTATGCTGAGTGGGCTCAGGGCTTGTTGTTTGCACGCATGACATATAGCCTGGCTCCCCATGGCTTCCCGAAGGTCTGCTGCGGCTCTGCCCTTTCCACCCAGGTCCTCAGGCTCCTGCCGTGGCTGCCTGCAGTGCCTACAGGAGGAAGGGGCCAGGCTGTGGGGCCATCTGGAGCCTGTGATGGTCAGCACAAGGGATGCACGTCTGTTTGAAAGTTTGCCGAGATATCTAACGCACTGACTTACTGCCAGAAGGCAGTTGGGGTTGTGGGGAGGGCACAGAATCCATGCTCCTGAAGAAGCTGGCTTCTGGCAAGAGTGGTGGGCACAATTGGGATTGATAATCAGTCTTTTTTATTTGGGTACCATGGTCTTCTTTGCCACCAAAATCAAACTAAACCACACACACACACACACACACACACACACACACACACACGTACCATGGTCTTCTTTGCCACCAAAATCAAACTAAACCCCCCCCCCCACACACACAGCCTAGATGTAGCATCCTTACGTCAAATTATACAGGGTTAGTATGGAAATGAAAAGGGAATTTCTGAGCATGTAGAACTTGACCCAGACTGTTTAGGTTCTAATCTGAGCTCTGACACATAGTAGTTGAGTGACTGAGGGAAAATCATTGAACCTCTCTGTGTTTTGGGGGGGCAGAGGGGAGGCTGCTTACTGCGGTTTGATCTTAGGACCTCACACTCTCACTGTTTTTTTTTTTTTTTACTCAAGACTTGTTCTCTGCTGCTTGAACCAAACCTCCACACCTGCCTTTTTGCTGGTTAATTGGGGTTTCTCTGCTAAGTCTGACTGGAATGGCTTTGAGCCAGTATCCTTAGATCTTAGCTTCTTGACTAGCTAGGATGGTGGGCATGAGCCTTTGGTGCCTGGCTTTTCTACCCAGATGGACTTGGAAGCACAACCCTCTCCTCTCAGCCTCTTCAGTAGTTAGGATTACAGTCCTCCCTTTACACTGTGCTTTTGTTACTTCATTGTAATAAAGGAGAGGATAGTTTTACCTTGTAGGGTTATTTTGAAAAGTAAATGAAGTTTATATAGATAAGAACTTTTAGATCGTGCCTAGAAAGTTAAGCAGTATACAAGTGGGGGGGGGGACGGGGGCATGCATGTATATTTCTGAAAGCCAGACACACTCACTGCCCTGTCAGGCAGACACCTTTGGCCTTACCACTCTTATTCCTTCCTCTGCTAGCACCTCTACCGCCTTAACCTGCTGGCCTTGTTCCCTTTGTTTCTTGATTCTAGCGTCAATGTTCTAACTTGGAGGGAATGATGAAAGGATTGCCATTGATTGAGATGTTAAAACCTTTTTGTACAACTACTTAAGGATATATATATATATATATATATATATATATATATATATATATAAATATTGGGTTGCTCATGGGGCTTGAACTCTGAGCCTGGGTGCTGTCCCTTTGCTCTTCAGTTCAGAGTGAGCACTCTACCACTTGAGCCACAGCGCCACTTCCAGTTTTCTCATGGCTAATTGGAGATAAGAGTCTCAAGGACTTTGCTGCCTGGGCTAGCTTTGAACCACAATCCTCAGATCTCAGACTCTGAGTAGCTAGGATTACAGGTGTGAGCCACTGGTGCCCAGCTAAGGATAATTTTAAAAAATTATTAAAGAACATGCAATTTGACACCAGCCCACACATTTCCTACTTCTTGAGTTATTTTTCACCAACCACCTCCACCCCTCACCCCCACCCCACCTCCAGCTTAGGGAACTGACTTTTCTGAAGCTCTTACACGTTTCTAGTGGCATACGCAGAGAGGACCTGTCTGAGCATCCACTCTCTACCATCTGCCCCGCCACTGCTGGGCCTGTTTATACTTTAGCTCCTATCACAGTTTGCATTTACTTTGATATAAGTTTGTATTTCTTCAGCATCTGTACCCACAGGAGCGGAGGGAACATTCATACGTATACATTGGTCCAGAGTAAGAATAAGAAGGTGACTGAGCGACTGAATGATATGCATGCATGCCAGCATACCTGCTGAGTGATATGAGAGAGGTATTTCTGCTTTCTCAGTGGTCAGCGCTGATCCTTTTGATTCCACTAGTCTCTACCCTCTACTCTTCACAATGGAATAGGAGTGAAAGAGGAGCCAGGGAAACTATCAACTGCCTATTACTATTATATCATTATCATTATTACCTTTAAGTCATTGTACTAAGTAGTTGCCATTCAACAAAGTTTATGAATACAGTGCATCTTGGTCAGTCTTACCCCTTTCATCATTTTTAATTAATTTTTATTGAGATTGATTACATAAATTTCACAGTATTGTGGGATTGTGTTACTTTAGTTAAAGTCACAAACACATTTTTACCTTCCCAAGGCAAATTGTCATTACCATGGTCTCTAATGTTTGTGAATTCTATAAGCTTTGACATTACAACGATTTCTTCCAAACCGGGTGATAGGTGCACTTCTTTCCTTTTGCTGCCCTTGAGTTGCTTAGTTCATTTTCATCAATGTCCAGTGCAGCTGATGGGACCCTCTGTTGTATTTTTTCCCATTTCCCTCTGATTCTGTGCCCTCCTCCTAGCTTCCCTCAGATGTGTGCATGTGTATACCATGTATGTGGTCAAGAACTGGAGTTATTTAGAAATGATATGACAGAGTAAGTAGAGGTCCTTTGTTTCTTCATTTTTCGCTTCATCATTCTTACCCATCCCTCCCACTGCACCCTTTCCCTCACTTTTCTTAATTTTATAGGATTGAATTCTTGACTGCATTGCTCTCTTTTTAACTGTTAGGCAATTATGGAGGAGGAAGCAGGATTTTGTCTTTTACTGGGCTAATTCGATGGGACTCCACTTGCCATGTAGATGTGCTCCATCTACTGGTTGAATTGGGTAGTTACATTTTCAATGGATCTTTATGTTCTGCACTGCTAAGGCTGGTCATGCTGGCTCTTTAAATGCAGCTAAGACTGTGCTAAGGTTTCTGTCAGACTTTGTAATCCTACTGGCAACAAAATGAATGCATGAAGCATGGTTTGCTTTCTGAGCCCAAGTTTTAGCCTCTGTGGGATTTCATCAGAGGTACACAAATTCTGTCCTGTGGGCTTTACAAGTTTGAAACTACAAAGTTTTCCGCTGGTGTCCAAGGGCTAAAATCTATAGTTAAGTGTCCTTGTTCTCTATTTAGTTTTTTTCCATGCATACATTAGATTTCTCAGTTTTGCAGCTATAGTAAATACCTTCTCTTCAGGATAGCTCAGGGAGATAACAACTATTTTTTTTTAATCTTCCTTTGGGAAATCTGAGTTCTCAGATAAAAGATTTCAATGAACATATGAATCTTCTTTCTTTCCCTCTACACACCCCTCCAAAAAAATGTACTTAAATTGCCCTATGAGGCTCAATAAATTACAGAAGATGGAATTTTGTCGGTTTGCTGCAAGAAATGTAATTGTTTTTAAAATGACAGGCCATTCCCTTTGTCCATAAATGTTTTATACCACAACCTGCATGCCTGAATACCTTGTGTAAATTATGAATTAGTTTGTAAGTGGACTTAGCAGACGCAGCCCAGCAGGGTCTAAGTGGGCTGCATTTGTGACTTTCGGCTGCTGCTTTGCTGTGGAGGGCAGAGGCGGCTGTGTTCTCGTGTTGAGGGGTGGGAGGGATTTCTGCGACGACTCAGCCTAGGAAATGGTCCAGGTGTGTTGAGGGCGGCAATTTGGAAAGAAGTTCCAAATGACCTGATAGAGAAAGATTGGAAATTTTATAGTCCAAATGAAAAGGTTTCGTATCAAAGTCAAATCATTAGTCCTTATTGGATAAGACAGCTGCTTCTAGCATTTTTTCTCCCATCTGAGGCGAAGCATTTCTGGTCCCTAGCTACTGTATCTGCAGACCAGGAGTTACTAGCCCAGATGACCCCTGGGGCCAGGCACCTGACATCAGAAATACGCTAAGCCATCACAGTACTTGCCAATTTTCCCTGGGGTGGAAGGAGATAGAGGGAGGTCTGGTGGCTTTATATTTCTGTTTTTTGTTGGGTTTTGGTGGTTTTTTTGTTTTGGTTTTTGTTTTGGTCATAGGGCTTGAACTCTGGGCCTGAGCACTGTCCCTTACCCTTCAGCTCAAGGCTAACACTGTATCACTTGAGCCACAGAGCCACTTCTGGTTTTCTGGTGGTTAATTGGAGATAAGAGTCTCAGGGACTTTACTGCCCGGGCTGGCTTTGAACCACGATTCTGAGATCTCAGCCTCCTGAGTAGCTAGAATTACAGGCATGAGCCACCGGCTCCTGACTTTATATATATGAAGGACCTAAAATCTGGATTTTGATATATAATTTCATGATTTGAAAATGTTGGTGAGTAAGAAAATGCTGAGATTCCATTTGTATGGAAGCAAATGTACCCATGAACAGGGGTAATATTTGTGACTGATATGTAGGCTCAGGGTCCTCAGCAAAAATCTTAATCTGTGGGATGAATGCATTCTTTCATTTATAAAAAGGATATTCCTGGGTCACTGGTTTATGATAGTGGAACTATGTTAAATATACATATATACACACATATCTATATACACTTCATCAAAAAATGTGTGCTCAATACAACACTGACAGAAGAATAAGTTCACATTTCATTGGTAAACCATTTTCTCCCTGATTCTTGCTTAGAAGAATTAATTAGCACAGTCCAGAGATGTTGTCTGCATGTGAACCCTGTATCTGGTGGTTGTCCCTTTAACTTGTGCTATTTTATAAGGATTCTTCTAACATAGTCACCTGGGAAAAAAAAAGTCCACTCAACATGCTCTTCAAGTTTGCATCAGAACTACTGAAAAGGAATACATCTTAAGCTGTTGGGAGCGGGATATTTATTTGTTTGTTTGTTTATTGAATAGTTTATTTATTAGTAGTGTTTCTGTGTGTAGCCCAGGATGGGATTATAAGCATAAAGCCTCATACCTAGCATTCTCAATTATTTCATTCTTTAAAAAAATTTTTCTCTCTCTCTTCCTCTCCCTCCTTTCTTCTTTTCTTCTTCTTCTCTTTCTTTTCTTCCCTCCCTCTTCTCTTTCTTTCTTTCTTTCTTTGTTTCCTATTGGACATTGAGACTTATTTCTTATCATCATTATTCCAGAGTCCTCATTTAGCCTCCCCATGGGAAAGTGTTAACACAGTGGCTGGGGATAGTTCTTATGTGTTTTGTTGCTGCTAAGATGATTTCATAGGGCAGGTGAACCGAATGCACCTGCCCCTTGTTAAGCTTTTCTTGGTGCTAGACATATGCCTAGTAGCCTACCAGAGCAGAGATTAGGAAGCAGAGAGGAGGGACAAGACTGTGAATGAATTACCTTATAAGAAAATATAGAAATAAGCCACTTTAGTACCAGCATGTGTTTTAAAGTTTGGTGTTAATTTCTTTGAATTAAACCTGCACCCAAATCCGTTCCGTTCTCAATGATTTGAAGGATCTCTTTTATACCTGTTTCTCCTTATGATATCAAAGCTGCCAGTATAAAATGTCATTGAAGGTGACCTAGCATTTCACTCTTCAATTTTAGGGGCCTACTTTAGTTGCTAATTCTCTTTCACTGGTTGTGTTACTCTGGACATAGGAGTGGATCTGTGTCAGCCTCAGTGTTGGGCTGTGAAATGGAAGTCATGGTATTTATTCACCTAGATCATGATGCTTAGACATATTAGTGTATGTAAAGCAGTTAGCAGTGTTGCACACGAGTGTGTTTTTAGTTTCCATGTGTGTTTTATCATCATCATCATTACTACTTCTTATCATAATTATCACCATCATCATCTCCATGTGAAGACATTATTTTGTAAGCATGTCTTATGCTATGCAGAAGCTTTTTCTTGGATTCTTACTGAAAAGCTTTCTTATTCTAGGTAGGACTTTGATATAAAGCATGGGAAATGAACTTTGTGATCTGTCTCTGTATTTTCAATGCTTTCTTTTAAATTTTCCTCCCTCAGGGGAAGGATGCTGGTGGCAGTGGTTTGACCCAGCCTGGCCTCCCAACATGATCTTTATTTTGTAGCCTCTGAAGTTCTGGGTAGGTCCTATAATCCCTAAATTAGTCTAGAAGGAATATAGACAACAGTGTCTCAGTGGGGAAAGCTGGTTGTGGCTTTGCTTTTGTTCTTGGCTCCAAGCCAGACGAATTCCTCAATAACCGAAATTGCCCCGTCCACTTTTCTCATCATTAGAGTCTACAGGAAGGCCTTGTCCCTGTCACAGTGAGTGTGTTTCCTGGCCTTCGCCCCAGGACCAGGTCACCAGGCAGACAGCACTTGCAGGAAGAGCAGAAGCGCTGGGTTTCTGGTCCTGCTCCTCTAAACAACTTCCTTCCCTGCAAGCCCATCCCAGCAGGAGCTAAGTTTGCTTCTCCTCCCGGGCCGCTGCTACTTCATTGTATGGCTGTTTTCTTTCAGCAATTAAGCCATTTTAGTATTTCCTATCATGGTTTTCTTTTACCCTAGAGATGCTCAATGTTGGGGCAAAATATAGGCATTCATGCCGCTCATGCATTTAGGGAGTTGGGAATTTAGCTTTTAATTACTGTGAAAATATGATTATTTTAGGGACGTGACATCATCTCTACCGAGCCTGCAGAATTGTGCAGCACTTGGAAAAGGGGTTCCTAACCAGGTGCTCAGGTAGAGGAGTTGGCAGGTAGGTCCCAGGGGGACCAGCAGGTGAAATGAACTGGAACCCTCATAAGCATCCCTCATTGACTCTAATCAGGCTGGTGAGGCACATTCTGCCACAGCTTTCCTCTCTGTAACGTGGGTTAATGCCAACTGCCCCTTAGCTGTCGCTCAGTAGCTATGTGGGATCTGGAATGCTTTACTACCATCAGCGTGTTCCCTGAATGTGCTTACCTGCTCAGACCCTACAGTCTCCCTGTCTGTAATCACACTCATTTCTCCAGCTAGCAAGAAGACCCAGCCACTGTTTTACATAACATCTGACAGATTTAAGTCTATGTCACAGCAAGGTACTTTTGCCTGGTGGAGGCTGCTAGCGGTGGCCTGTGCATTTTGCTTTCCCAAATGTATTTTAGATTTCTTAATGGTCTTTAAAACGACTGTCAACGCTGCCTCCTCAACCCCAGCCCCACTTGACGTTTATCCCTGAGGGCTCAGATTAATTCCCACCTCCTGAGGTCACACTTCTCTCCCATGTCCTCTCACCACAGCTGTTGATCTTATTATATGCTTAGTTATTTCCTCTGTCCTCTTAAACAAGACGGTGAATTCCGTAAAGGAACATAAGTATTGTTTCTCTGTTTACCAGTACATTCTTTGCTCCTAATGAAAATAGAATGTCTGGTACTTAAAGTTACACTAGGTATGATTTGTGAATGGATGGATGGATGGAGGAATGGATGGATGGATGGATGGATGGATGATGACTGGGTGAGTAGGTGGGTAGAGGAAAGGCAGGAGGGAGGGGAAGATGAATGGATGGATTTGTAGATGGATGGAATGGCCCTTATCCTCAGTCTTTCTCTCTCTTCCATACTCTCTCCATGTGTTTTCAATAATGTGTACACACAGTAGGGACTCTACACAAGTTTGCTGAGGGACTTAAAATCCCCTTGGAAGGTTGGGAAAGTTAATCTCACATAATGTCTTAGGAGGAGGCCTTTAGGTTTCAGTCTTCCATAAGTGATCCTGGCTGGAATAAAATACAACAAATGAGCACAGTGCATTATCTTCTAGGATGGAGAATAATGGATGAGAACCCAAGCTGACCTTGAGAAGGGCATCATCTCTACTTCAGAGGCTCATGAAAGTTCTGGCTTAGTTCCAGCCAGCTCTCTGGTTAGAAGGCCATAAATTAACCCAGTAGAGTCCTTAGTGGCCCTCATGGTGCCTGTCAAGCTAGAGCTCACTTAGCTAGCTCATAAGGTGTCCCCAAAATGTATTAAGGAAGGGAATCACTGAGTGTTGTGGGCCCTGCTGACAGAATACCTTAGTTCTAGTCTTCACTGCCTACTTCTTAGGTGAATATAGATGAAGTATTTCCTCTTTCATAAAATGAGATGGAAAACACTGCTACTGCTGGAGAGATCAGATGGGCACACATGCTTTTCAGAGAGTTGGCATCTGGTGAGTTCTCAGGCCATATCAGCTGTTATCATTTTGACTCATTGCCGTAAGTTTTTATGCCATCTCTTTGGATGCTCATAGTGGATCCCATTTTCCCCTTGCTGCTGCCCACAAGTGTTTGACCCAAACTTTTACTGCTAGAACCCAAAGACAGCAACGAAGAGTTGCATCTGTTATATGGTATCTTGCCTTACACTCTTGTCTTGCCAATAGTTTAGTTACATGCAAACAATGTACAGAGGCATGAATCCAACAGTCCAGGAAGTGAGAGAGGTGTGTGTGTGTGTGGATATGTTACAACTTCAGTAGCTCTGGTGGGGAAAAAGGAAAAATTGAAACATGGCACCAATGAAATGCCCATGTAGTTATTTAAGGCAAGGACAGCTCTCTAGAACTGGCTTCCATTGAAGAATTCTCCTCCTCTTTGGAAGGAAGCTTCACTATTTTTTCTTCTCTATCGCTTTTAAACCATATTTCTCTTATTTTTAGACTTTGGGTGAGCAGGAGACTCCAAATCTGTTTGCAAGCTGACGCTTACCCTCTTCTGTACACTCTCTTCAGCTTGGTTTTCCTCTGGTGTATCTTGAGCAGGTGACTTGACCTTGTCTCCCTGGGCTGATTTTTCATATGGGGTATTTGAACTGGATGGTCTTTGTGATGCTGTCCAGCTGTTAACAGTTTTTGTTTATTTTTCTAATTTCTTGGTTTTCTTCACTTGTTACTACAGAATGCACGAGTCATGCCTTAAGAATAAGACAGGAAACTCTTCAAAAAAAATTTTTTTGGGTCAGTCATGGGGCCTGAACTCTGGGTCTGGGCACTGTCCCTCAGCTCTTCAGCTCAAGGTTAGCGCAATTTTCCAGGACTCAGTTTGAAAGTAGAGAGTTGCACTCATTCCCGAGCATTGTCTCCCCCCCTTCCCCTCCCTTTTTTGCTTTTCTTCTTCCTCTTCCTCTTTTGCTAGGAGTATTTTGAGTTTTATTTCTGCTTTCCTGTAGACTTTCTTGAATGGATGGTCATTTGCTTTCAGTGAAAAACATCGTGTCTGCACACATACCAATGCTCTTGTCATTGGCGGGTTTGGGGAAGCCTACAGGCAGAGGCAGGGTCCTGAGACTCCCTGAGTCATCATTAATGAACCAGACTGCCTGCAATGTTCCAGTGGCTGCCTTTTGGCATTTGGCAGGAAAATTTTTTTTCATGTTAGCTTCAAGGTTGTCAAATATCATTATCCCCAAGTATTAAAATTTTCAAAGAAAGGAGGCAGTGTGTTTGATTTATAGAATAATTATCTAGCTTTAGCTCTAACTTGGCTTTGGCAATGGTTTTGCAAGCACTCGAAAATTAAATCCATTTTTTATGGCACTACAAGGTATTATCTCACAGCAAATGATAATTAAACACCTGTGAAATCAATTAGCCCTTTAAGCAGGGGGAAAAAAAGTTTTCCAATTATGTTTTCACACCTCCAAAACTTTTATAATTCTAAAACCAACACTTGTGGAAAGTGATATGGTTGATTGGCCATTGCTCGGTTAACTTTCTATGAAGATCATCCCCAAAATCTGCTTAGACCTAATCCTGAGAAAGGCAGTTTGTGGTAAAGGCATGAATCCAAAGAGCAATTGCCTCTGGAGCAGGCTCTGTGCAGCTATCTATCTGACACACAGCTGAGCTGTCAGCTCCTCCACAAAGGAAGTTACTCACTTTATGTTCTGATGCCAAGTTTTACTTGACAGTTTATTTAAAAGCCAAGATACCTTAATGGAAACCAAGCAACAAGATGTTCCACGTGACAGAACTGCTCACTCTCATGAAGAGCTCCATCGTCAACAGTTCAGAGCCATCTTCATTACAAATTCATACCCTGAAAACAGATGGATTGGTTAATAGCTGAAACTTAATACAGTGCAAAACTGAGAATCGTGGCCGGCCATTTAGCCTCCTGGGATGATGTGTTTCATCATCGATTATGGTAACAAGTTAGCTTTTCCAGATGCTTCTTTTGGAAAACGGTCTGTATTTCTGAGGCAGTGGATGGATTTGAGGGATATGCCATAACAATTTGAGATACAAACAAGAGAAGAAACATACAGAATGCCAGACTTTTGTGTTTCATAGGTACTAAAAGCACTCCACGACAAAGTCTAGCCTCATCCTTCCTTATATGCATAAATACTTTGGTCTCCACAGTGCTATTGGGTAACTGCCTGGCTTGATCCTCAGTGGGCCTTACCAGGCACAGAAGGCTAAAACAATGATCTCAGTCTGGTTTAGATGAGCACAGACTCAGTCACTTGCTTAAAATAATTTAGTTTGGACAAAGTCAGGTATATCGTGGCTATTTTGTGCATATTTGATTAGGTGATTCTGCATAAATATGTCTAATGACATTTTTTCTTTAAAAATAGTTTGGTTTTCTAAACTTCAGAAGACATTTTCAGCGGGCTCTTGTTTTCAAATCAGATACCCTCTGTGGAAGCTGATGAATCTTAACGTTAGCTAGAGAAATAAGACTAGCATTGATAAGACAAAGACGAAAAAGAACTTTCCATATTCTCTTACAAACTTGTCATGTGAATTTTCTTTGCAAACAGTGCCAGAAATCTAGACATTTGATGATCTCATAAGTAGTTCAGACCCATGAAGAATGGTCGAAGGGTAGAATGATTTGACATTGTTTTAACAAGTTTCTTCTCTTTTGCCTGTTTCCATTTTTTTCTTTTTTCGTGTTTTCTCTCATTCCCTTTTCCTGTGGTACTGTATTTGGTGTGTGTGTGTGTGTGTGTGTGTGTGTGTTTTCAACGCAGGACCTCTCACTTGTAAAGCACATACTCTACCACGTGAGTCAAACCCCCATTCCTTTTTGCTTTAGTTATTGTTCAGATGGTGTCTCACTGTTTCCCCTGAGCCAGACTACTATCCGACAGGTGTGTGCCATCACATTTGACTTGATTTTTGAGATATCATCTTGTTAACATCTATTACTTGGGTTGCTATGATCCTGTCATTTCTAACTCTTACATAACTGGGATTACAGATATGAGCCCCTGAGCTCAGCAACAACAATTTCTTAAACAATTATTGCTTGACACACAGACAGTACTAGAGCCTGAGTATAGTGATGAATAAGAATGGGAAAGTTCCTGCTCTTATACAATATATGTATGGAGAGAAATAAAGTGAGCCAGCAAAACAAACGTGTAAATTCAGACAGCAATAAATGCCAGTACAGAGATGAAACAGGGCAATGGGAAGGGAGCTAGCAGCATACAGTCTGATCCGAGAGTGCCTCTCTGAAGCAGGTCAGTTTGCATACCAATGGGCATCTTGAAATAGATGGGAAAGAAGAATATTCTTGGTAGAGGGCACAGCTAGTATAAGTCCAGGGGTTGAAAGCAAGTGTGCTGTGCTGAGAAACAGAGCAGGATCTTGTAACTAGTTGGTGAGCAAGGAGAGGGGCCTCTGGAACTATGTGCAGACGTCATTATTTATGGTCCCTTGTCATCCAAGTGAGGGGTGTCAATATTATTCTAAGAATTACTAAGAGCTATTAGAGGGTTTCATTCTGGGTGTGACATTGGAGAAGGTTCATTGGCTACCTGATGGAAAATGAATTTTAGGGGGAATAAGATTGAGCCTCATCTGTTTTAAAGCTAGAAGGAATCAGAGTATTCTTCCCGTTGTTCTACTCATGCTCCATGTGAAGGAGTAGAGTTGATGAGATACCAGAAAAAGGGGTGTGAGCAAACTCCAGCTCCTATGAAATTACTCAAGCCACTGGAAGACATATCCTTGGGGGCTTTCTACCTTTGCTTCTTCAAGGGTCTCAGGAGCTTTTCAATACCTATTTATCAAGTGTATTAGTTACTTCTGCATAGCTGTGACGAAAATGCCCAAGAGAACTACTTGAAAGGGAGAATCATTTTAGCACACTGTTTTGGAGATTTCATATATGGTCCTACATAGGCTGTATTGATACTGGATGTATTGTAAGGCAGAGCATGACGATGTTGGGAACGTGTAGAAGAGTCTGGTCATCTCATGATGGACAGGAAGTACAGAGGGAGTGCTAGGGCAAGTTATGCCCTTCAATGACACATTTCAGTGACTTAGTTCCTCCAGGTAAAAATTACTTCCCAATGATGCCACTGCCTCCCAAAATAGCACCACCAACTGAGGACTAGACAGACATTCAGCACATGAGCTATGGGGGATAGTGGATACTTCATAGCTATGGGGGATACTTCATATTCAAACATAATATCCATTGAGCAGATAATGAGGCACAAGGCATCATTGAGGGTAGCTGGTCTATCTCTCCTCCATAGCTGCTTTCATTTTCTTTGTCTGTGCCACAGCTTTATCTTCGAATAAGGATAACCAAGGAATCAGCTAGTTTTTTAGCTGCTTCTCCAGGGGGCTGTGGGAGGTATGACCAGCTGGAGGAGGAAGGAGGGGTGACTCAGCGCTACAGATTGTCTGCCCAGGAGACAGTCTGCCAAAGGAAATGACAGAATCTAGACTTCCGGGCTTTCTTAGTCCCCACCCCTCAAGAAGGAGTAGTCTGGTAAATCAGCATTATGTGGCATCAGATTTTTCACCATAAAAAATATTTTTTGTCTTGGGGTCATGCCTCCATATCTATCCATTCACAAGCCAGATCACTGCTTGTTTCATGCAACTTGTATTTGTATATTGTGTTGGATATCCTAGAGTTTCTTGAGTAGGCATCACGTCACCTAACACAGCTCCTAGGTCCTATTTGTATCTTTGGTGTCAAAGGCCAAGGAGTGAGAGCTGGCCACTACTGCAGAAGTCACCAAGTGAAATCCAGTGCTAATGGTAGTGAGAAGGTAAGGTTAGCAGTGCTGTTTTGTGAACGGCTACTAAATTCTTAATGTACTTTATACGCACTTAAATGCAGGCACCAGACAAAACATTAAACACAAAGAATGCAATGTACTGATAGACTCTTTCTGCATAGAGAGAACAGCTCTGCAGGGATCTCAAGCATCCTCCTCATCTGAGGTCAGATCAAGGCTGGCTTTGCCAGAAAGGATGCTTTGGATGAAGAAGGGGAGTGGCCAGGTTGGCACATGTGGTAGGACCTATCTATAGTCATAGCACTGAGGAGACAAAGTTAGGAAGATCAAGAAAGAGTTAAGAGGCTAGCAGGGGCCACATTGCAAGACTCTGTCACTAAAGAAGGGATGGAGGAAGAAGCAGTTGAATGAAATGGGGTTGTAGGAGGTCCTCAAACTACTGGATTGGGTCCAGTTCTTTTTCTGCAGGTAGAAAGTCATGGCCTTTGAAGAAAGGCCATCCTTGAGGAGCTTCTACAGCTGTTTTCAACAAATCAGAGACAAAGGAAGACCAGGAGAAGATTCACTGTGAATAGTGCTGTGGGTGCATTTAACCTGATCTGCAAATAATGGTCTTTGCCGGGAGTGAAACATGAATTTCCCATTCTTATTATTGTACTAAGAGAAGACAGTTTTTAACAAGTTGTCAGGCCTTTAGAGATAACAACAGCAAAGCATGGAGGGGAAGTATACAAAAGGAAAACCAAGAAAAAGGGTGTTATTTCTGCCATTCCCAAAGTCACTTAGGTTCCACTGAACCCTAAGAGTGAGCATCACCCTAGGCAGGGCTGGCACAGCCAGGAATTGGATATGTTGGTCGGTAGCTGAGGTAAAATTTGTTGCCTTGCATCTTTTCTGTCTCCTTCTTGTTCCCATAGCTCCAACTAAATTCAAATTGATGGACCCAGAGCATGAGTCTACCATTTAGCTACACTTTTGGGGTGGCTACCCTAGGAAAGGCTCTGAGGTAGGTGGGCCTAAGTAAAAAAAAAAATAGGCCCAAGAGAGGAAGCCCTGTCTCCTGGAGCTCAGCAGAAGGAACTGAAGGAAATGGGCAACTTCACAGTGAGCATGAGTCAGGAGGGGAGTAGAGGTGGGACTGGAGGAATGTGCAGGGGCTTCTGCCAGGCAACAGGAGGAGAATTTAAAGTATGGAAAGACAGAGGCATGAAGTGACCCCCTCCACAGTTGGCTTCTGGTTGTTGGCCTATCCCAGGAGAGGGCATCCTCCGTGCTGACCGCTCTGTACGGGTTCTCTTTGGCTTCGATCCCTGCTCTCTGGCCCCACTCTACTTGGCCATTCCTTGTGGCACAATGCCTGGTGAAAGGTTATTGCTAAGATAAGTCTCCCCATCGTTGGTTCACATGCCCCTTCTAGATCATTTATCCCTTCACGGCCATTGTTGCTGCAGGCTCTTTTCTTGTTAATGTCTTTTCTTCCCCTTGTGCCCAGGTAACCCTTTATTTAGCATTGTCAGAATTGTTTTATTTCTAGCAGAGAATTTGTTCCCACGTGTTTTAGAATTGCATTTATCTCAGAATAGTTTTGAAATTTGGCATCACTGAGTAGAAAAGCTGGAGCTATAAAACCTCACAAAAACCTTCCCAAAAGCTTCCTGAGAGTAATGTCATGAGGCACAATGGATTAGAAATCTGTCACTTTCACCTCTGCTGGCTTCAGTTCGTCTGTCCTTCCAAGAAATGCTCTGAGAGGCAACATAGCACATCTCAGATCCTGCTTTCCTTGTATAAAACCCCACAAAACCTCCACACTCTCCTTCATCGTCTGTGAAATGGGACCAGTAGAGCATGCTCAGATTGAGGTGTTACAAAGAGAAAGTGCAGGTTGTGTAGCACAGTGCCCCACACACTGGAAAGGTTTAATCAGTGGGATGATTATTATAATTGATGTCATTAATGGCTGTCATAGTTCATAGGTTAACTATCGAGTTGCTCTTTAGTGAACAGAAACCAAGATGTCATCTATGCCTTTGGAAGAACAGATGGGCCCGACTATGTTTATTAAGCATATGCAAACAGTGATTATCAGCTAATGTAAGTTTATAGTTTTGAGCCATCTATAGATGTTTAGGATAGGGTAAACAAAGATATGGGATAATATGTATGTTTGATTCCTCCTGACTTTCTCCTAGGAAGGCCAGTATAACTATTTCACAGGTGGCTGTAAGGCTTACATATACATAGCAGTAAGTGCCTTTCACAGGGGCTTTATACCCTAGGCTCAGCCACAGAATGTTATCTTCCTCTCTTCTCTGTATTGAAATTAATTAATTAATTAATGTGTGTGTGTGTGTGTGTGTGTGTGTGTGTGTGTGTGTGCACGTGCGTGCGTGTGTGCATGCATGCCGGTCCTGAAGCTAGAACTCAGTGCCTGGATGCTGTCTCTGAGCTTGTTGTACTCAAAGCTAGCTCTCTACCACTTGAGCCACAGCCCCACTTATGACTTTTTGGTGGTTAATTGGAGATGAGAGTCTCACAGACTTTGTTCTCTAGGCTGACTTTGGACCACAGGCCTCAAATCTCAGCCTCTGGAGTAGCTAGGATTCCAGGCATGAGCCACCAGTGGCCAGGTGAAATGGATTTTCAATGAACATAGAAAGGAGACTATCTTCTGTGGAAAGCCAAAGAAGTATGAAATGATAAATACAAATATCTGTCCCTGGTTTTAGCTGCGCATTGCTCTCTGTTAGTGGACAGCTTGAGACGGGCAGCCTCACACTCAGAAGTATCCTAAAGAAATATATTGCTAAACTCTGGGTGCCTGGTGGGTCTAACAGTAAGGCAATGCTCAAGGCACAGAATTTGCTGTGTGAGGAAGCTCATCATCTCCATGTGGCAAGTGCCTGCCCCTGAGGGTACCTGTGTGTCCCTGAGGCTTTAGCCAATCTGACCAGCCACGTCCAGGGCCCGGCTCCTTGTGCTTACATTTACCTGAACCCAGCATCTATAGGAGCTCATTCACGGGCAGGAAGACTGAACCTGAGACAGCAAGCCTGGGGATTGTCAGAGACTGAGGAGTCAGTACTTCCTCATTCATGCCACATGTTTTCAAGACAGCTGACGTAGGTAGCACAACAGCCAGCTAGGCCCACTTTTCAGCTCCTGCTCACAGGTGTCTTCGTTCAAATTTCTGCATAGTCAATGTTATGCCATGCTAAGAACTTCATGGTTTCTTAGTTCAAATCTCTGCATAGTCAATGTTATACCATGCTAAGAACTTCATGGTTTTCTCAAAAAGAAAAAGAAATTTTTAAGTGTTATGTTTGGAAAGATAGAAGAAAAGTCCAAAGCCACATGCATAGTAAATGACAGAGAACCATCTTGGTTGACACTTCTGGTAGTGGCCTGGGGTGAAAGTTGGAGAAGGTGAGACAAAGTCCTTTTAAGTGATAGCTGCTTGTTGCAGTCCTAAAAGTGGGTAAACTGCTTAGAACTCGGCTTCATAAGAAATTTCATTTCGAGGCACAACAAGCTGTATAGACTGACCAGAGGCAACATGCTATAATTGAAAGAAAAAGGCCTTGGGATCAGGAAGCTTGGCCTTGAAACCCTAAGACTACTGGTCCTAGCTGTGAATTATGCTGACAGAGGTGGAGCTTTCTGTACTTAGTTACCTCCCATGGATGCAGGCTGATATAATGTGCCAAAGCTATATTTGGTGCCATGCCAGTTTTCTGCTTGAGCCTATCAGAGACTCAATCATGTCTGAGCTCCAGGCGGTCACTACCTATGCCAGTAGCTTCATCACCCCACTTTAGCCACCCACACTGAGGGCTCCCCCTCACCCTGATGCTTTTGTACTTGCTGTCCCCCCCCCCCACACACAAATGCCCATAGCTCCTTGTACCCCTCGGTGGGCTGATGCTTCCTTCATAACAGATCAGAGGCTCATTTTCTCCATGGAGACACTTTCTTTGTATGACTCCTACCCCATGTCTTCATCCTGGCAAATCCCTCACTGGGTTATAATCATTGAACAATGTATCCTTTTTACTGCAGACCCCTTGAACGGTGCCTGACATGTGGTAGACACATGTTCACTGAATGAACAACAACTAAAAAGCAGAAATGTTGCTCCAAGGATGTTAATTTTATTTTCCCCATTCCAGTACACTTTATGGGACTCTAATAGTTATAAAATCATTTTTTTCTTCCCTTCCTTTATTTTGTGAGGGATATGATTTGAACCTGGGCATAAGCAGAGAAGATTAATTACTTATGAGGAGGGGTCTGGAGGGAACAGATCAGCTGTTGCTGTTTAATGATTTCACAAAGAAATACGCCTAATATCTTGGAGAGACTAGAATTGCGTGAGCAGAGATGAGAGTCTGGATTGTTTGCATCCTTCCTGTCCTCTTTGGTTAGTTGAAAGCGGACTCATTTGGCAAATGTACATGCTACAAAGTGACGGTAGAAACCACAGGAGGACCTGCATGGGGCACCAGAAACATCTTTGACTATGCCACTTTGATAATAAAGCAAGAGCCTTTCAATTAGAAGCTGCTGTTCTGTTGTGATTCACAGCTTCTGTTTTCATTTGACTTTAAAGGATCTGGTCCACATTTGTCTCTTGGCTCTGTCTTTGGGAATGTTTTAATTTCTTTCTTTTTTTTTAATTGTTTTCTTTTTTAATGTTCTTATTTCTCTCTTCTGATACAGTTTACCATAGTAGCTCACAACTGCATAGTGCTTTAGCAGTTACTCTGCATGTACATAACTTTATTTGATCTTCACAGTTTTGGGGTTCAGAGAAGTTAAATGAACTTGCATGATTTGCATGGGATCGTACAGAATGTAATAGATCCCAAACCCAATTTCTCCACCCAGATTTCCTAACTATAAACTGCCTATGTTTTCTTTTATATGTTGTTGCCTCCCTTCAGCTGTAATGATTATAGTTACCGGTTATGGGATTGCTTACAATGTGCCTGTGCCTTACTTAAAATCTATCCTCACCACAGAAGTACGTTTCCCCTTTTGCCAGCTAGGAAACTAAGACTAACAAGTAACTTCCCCAAGATCACTCAGCTTGTAAATGGCAAAGCTGGAATTGGAACCGTGGTTTGGCTGTGTCTAAAGCTATTGAATCACTAAAGCTTTTAATTACCAACCTCTTAAGTATCAAGTTGATGCTTCTCAAAATGTAGGGTGTGTCATCATTACCTGAAGAGCTTGTTAAAACACACCCTAGTCCCTTTCCCCCCAGTTTCTGACTCAGCAGACTTGGGTGAGGCTGAGAATTTGCATTTCCCACCATGTTCTCAGCTAGTGGCTGGAAGAACACTGTGACCCAGTGACTTCTTGTCCCTCTTCCCCGGTTACACTGAATGGCTGCCAGCAAAAATGCATTTCATATGGAGGGAAAGGACTTCAATTATGCATTATTACATAGCCCATTTTAAATGGGGTATATCCCATCCATTATTCAGTGCAACTTTAGGGAGAAAATTATTATGGCCATTGAGTGGTACTGGTCTCTAGGTTAAAGTCAGGGTCATGTCATCTTTATTGCATTTTTCTTTGCAGTCACTTGGGGAAACTCTTCTGCCTTCTGTGTCATTACATAGAGAATGGGGAGCGTAATGCCATCTGAAAAGGCTAACAAAACTATTTATTAATCCAACCTGGACCGTCTCTCAGATTAGTTGTCTCATTGACTTAGCTCCTTGGCATAGGATAGCTTGTTTATCTTGTACTTGTAGATCATGTGTGATTATAATGTGATTTACATTTCTAAACCTAAGGAACAGGGGAGAATTAGTCTACTTTAAAAGATTGCTCTCTCCCACTTAGCCTATCAAATGTGCCTGTCTTTTGCCCCTATACCTAACCAATGGTGGCCATTAATCTGCTCTCCATCCTTATTTTTATCTTATTTCATAAATGTTACATAGTGTTGAGATTGGCTTTTTGACTTGGCATAGTCTCCTTGGGACTGTTGTATGTATGCATCAATAGCTAACTCCTTTTGTGTTTGGATGAGATGTATTCTAGGCTATGGATATACCACAATCCTTTGCATCATTCATGCATTGAAGGACATTTGAGAAGTTTCTAATTTGGGGCTATTATAGACAAAACTGCTATGCACATTGGTGGACAAATTTCTATGCAAATATTGAAGTTTTCATTTCTCTGAGATAAATGCAAGAGTGCAATTGCTGGGTCATATGGTAAGTCCATTTTTAGTTTGAAAAGGACTTGCCAAGCTATTTTTCCAAAGTGGCTGCACCGTTTTAAATCTTCCAGCAGTAATATGGGAATAGGTCTGATTTTTCCCACATGATCATCAGCACCCGTTTTCATCTACCCTTTCATATTATAACCATCTTGGTGAGTGAAAACTTGTTGGAGTTGCATTTTCTCAGTTACTAATGGCTTTGACTCTGTGTGTGTATGTGTGGTTATTGGCACTTTGTATGAAAAATGTCAATTCAAATTCTTAGCCCATTTTTAAAGTGGGTTATCTTTTTTATTGTTGAGTTAGAAGAGTTCTTTATGTGTGGGAAATAAAAGTTCTTTATCAGATTATGATTGGCACATATTTTCTTTACTTAGCTTTTGGAGTCATGAGCCAGTGTAGAACTTGTATAGGTAGAAATCATAACAGGTATAGTGGTAATGGATTGCATGTCACCAGCAATTCTTGCCAAAACTAAATAGATTTTGTTTTGTTTGGTTTTTTGTCAGTGAGGGGCTTAAACTCAGGGCATGGGCTCTGTTCTTAAGCTTTTTCATTCTACCTCTTGGAGCCACAGTGCCACTTCTATGTTTCTAGTGGTTAATTGGAGATAAGAGTCTCACAGACTTACCTGCCAGGGCTGGCTTTAAACTGCAATCCTCAGATCTCAGCCACCTGAGTAGCTAGGAATACAGGTAAGAGCCACCAGTGCTTGGCTAAACAGATTTTTTTGAATGAACATTTCTTCTTTTGTCATTATGCCCTAGGGAAAGTTTTCAAGAAACTTTAAATACATTCTTTAATTTTCTTTTTACTAATTAAGTTATTGCTTTCTGGGGAGAATATGCACAGAGTTCTTCAGTCTTCTGGAAGGCTGTCTACAAGAGGAGTTTTATTCTTAAAGTGTAAATCCCCCTAGGAAATATTATTGCACTTTCTTTCTAATCACTTAGGAAAACTCTTCTAACTTCTGTGCCGTTACCTAGAGAGTTTTCATCTTATTAGTTTGTCAGTCTTCGGAAAATCTTAACAGCTAGAGAAGACCTCTGGACAACAGCTGTAGGAATGAGACCATGTCTGAAGTATTTCTGTTTTTGTTAATTTTTATTATGATTATAAAAGTGCTATGCAGAGAGATTAAAGTTGCATAAGACAGATAAAGAGTACATTTCTTTTTGGATAGTGTCACCACCCCCTCCCTCTCCCTCGCTCTCTCCTGGATTTACGTCCCTTCCCCATCTGAGGTATTTCTTAAAAGAGTGTCTGAATAGCAAAACAGGTTTAAGTATTGAAAAGAGCAACTCAACATGTTGAGTGTTCAGTACTTAACACACAGCCTACCTGGAGGCATGAATGTCACATGTAGATGCTATCATTATACCTTCAGTTAGAACCCACCAGTAATTCATAGGCTCAAAACAAAGGTGGGACGATGGATTGCATGTACTTAGAAGTCTAAGTGATATCTTATGTACATACCTGCACATTTCTGATGGTTGTGGAAACCTTTCAAGCACTGAACTAATTTCAAATGGCATTCTTCTTTCTTAGCTAAATGTGATAACATGAAGACTAATGGAATGTTAAAACTGACTCATTAGGTCATCTAGTCCAACTCACTTTTATTATTTTGCAGATGAGGAAACAGGCGCAGAAAGTGCCTGAACTTTGCTCAGAGTCTTTCAGCTAAGTAGCCTCCCAGCTTGTTCTGGGGTGCACTTCACTGTGAGAATGACTGTAAGTTTCACTTATGTCGCTTTGTTTGCTTCATCAGCAATAAATTCTACTGTACTCCCATTTAAAAGGCAGCCCCTTAGCATAACTGTCATCTGAATGTTTCCCATAACTTTTCTGTCCTTCTTCCTCCAACTGGCAACTTTGAAACTTGTTACAATCCAGAACACTAATAGGGTTTCACATTTTTAGCAGCCTAATGATGAGAATATAGAACCTTCTGTGCTATCCCTGAGGGGTTTCTATTCTGGGCATCTATTAAATCTTACTGTAGTCTCAAGTATATTCAACCTTTCTATGTTTAAAAAAAAATCAGCCAAAACTTTACACATAAATTTGTGGATGTGTGGATGTGTGTTTCTTTCTTCTCTATCTATTATTAGATAAAGATTCTAACAATGTCAACATTTGAAATTGTAGATACCTGTCCATTTTTCTATGTTTGCTGAAAAAAAGAGAAGTCATTACCATCATAATTTAATATTTTCTTTTATTTAACTAAATTTGATCCTTCTGAAAAAAATCTTTTCTACTTTGAAGTCTATTTCGCAGTTTAATTAATGCAGCAAGGCTTTTTTTTTATTTTACTCTCAATGGATGTAATCTTAATCTATTCACAGTGACCTTTTCTTGTGCAAATTAGTTGTACATGCTTGTTTAAGCAAATGGTCCTTTGCCTGATGTCTCTTCTTAATGATGGGGTTTATAATTGAAAATTGGCTTACTCCCATATGCCTGGTTTGTATGAGAATATAAAAATAGATGTGGACTTTAAAAATATAAACGTATATATCAATATCCAAAAAGAGGGAGAAGGAAGAACCCAGTGCCTTCCGGCTATGATTAAATTAGACTATTAGACTCAGAAAATGCTGGTGACATATGCTGCTGTCAAAGTCACACCTGTCTGCTCAGCATTGGAAGCTCTTAAAAAAAATGAGAGTGATTTTTATCTTGGCTGTTAGAATCAGAGCCTTCCTAGGACATGCGCCATCTCTAGTTTCCCAAGTTTTCTTCAACTCCTAATGAAGTTGAAACTTCATGTACGAATATTTGTGGCAATCACTTTTAAAGTGACAGTCCTAAATTTTTTTTTGTTGTTTTTAAGCTTCACTGGCATAAAGAGACAGATGAAACCTATGTTCTGTTACCTATTTTTTGAAATGCAAAAACACTGTAATAGCATGCAATGACATTTGAATAAACGAAGTAATTATCCCTCTGTATTTCAGTTTCCCTTTCTCCTTACTAATTTTTCTCTCTCTTACCTCTCAGCATATGTTTCCCCCTATTTTTCAGGCTAGCCCCCTTCAATGTTGCCACCTTGTTTACTTCTAAGTCATGTTGGCCATTCTTATACAGCCGTATTTGTGTGGGGATTGCTGAGTGTTTTTTTTTTTAACGAACTGTTCTTCAGCGTGAAGGAGAAAACAAATGTTTTGTGCTTAAGATGGAGATTTTCCCCAGTCATTTTTAATGGGTTAGCTAGTAGAGAACAGGAGCAGTGTAGTTAGTTTTACCTAATGGATGGCACCAGAGAAGAAAGAGAAGATGATAAAGGTTTAGGCCTCTGGGACCACCTGTTTCCTCAAGACACAAAAACCTGATTTTGGAAGCACAGTCTATCTAGGAAAGGACAGTTATTACAAGGACCATCAGACTTTGTTTTGCTTTGAACGATGGTTGTCTTCTTTGAGCTGTCATTAAGTCGTGGAGCAACAGGGTTTCAATGGAGCTTTGTCAGTTTGTAAGTGCAGTGCGTCTTGATCAATGCTGCCCCTTCCATCATTCTCCCCACCTCTCCCAGGCCCATCCATCCCCTTGACCTACTTTATGCCATTTTCATATGTACACAGGGTGGGCAGTTGCCTACTTTCTTTCTCTTCATTTGTCTGTTCCCCCTTCCCTTGACCTCATTTCTCTTTGGTACCAACATAGACTTATCTTTTTTTTTCTTCTTCTTCTGTTTTTCTTTCTTTGTCATTCATGGGGCCTGAATTCTGGGCCTGGACACTGCCTCTCAGCTCTTCAGCTCAAGGCTAGCACCACTTCCAGTATTTTCTGTTTATGTGGTGCTGAGGAATCGAACCCAGGGCCTCATGCATGCAAGACAAGCACTCTACCACTGAGCCACTTTCCCAGCCCTAGACTTGTCTTTTTATATGCGGCTTACAAAACAAACCCTAAATGATTTGTCCTACGTAACTGTTTACATGTATGCTCTTCATGCAATGACCCCCCCACACACACACACATTTCTAAACAACAACAACAGCAAAAGAAGTAAAGTGAGAGCCACTCCTCCCCAGGGTTCTCTGGGTTTGCTCTGGGTCCAACATGATCACCATCTCCCCTTTCCTGGCAGGCATTTGTTTACTGATCAGTCCTCCTTTCTTTCTAGGTATGATTATCGGGAAATGCTGCACAATGCCACTTTCTGTCTGGTTCCTCGTGGTCGCAGGCTTGGGTCCTTCAGATTCCTGGAGGCTTTGCAGGTAAGAGGCCCGGAAACTTCCCAGACTAGAGCTAAGAATTGAAGTCCTACTCCATAGGTGTGACCTTATCACTTCCCCTGAGATAATTAAAGGTGAGATAAGGTTTCCCTTGAGGATTTGAGGGTTTATTTTTTTCCCCTCAAGAAAATCTGAAACACCTTTGCAGAGGAGGAGGCTAAGGATTGATCCACTGCCTTTGTACGTACCTGTGTCATGAGGAAGGAAGATTCACTGGGGACGTACTTGCAAATAGAAGGCTGATCTGATTGCATATCTGGTCGTCTGGGCTCCTCAGAGGGGTACTGCTCTTTCCAGGGAAGCTGATCAGTGAAAACAGAATGTTGCTGGCATACCCCAAAACTAAAATTTAAGTCTCATCCTCCCCCATGGTCTTCTGCCATGTGTTTCCTCTAAATTCCCCCCAGGGTGACAGTATTACTTGGCCTTGCTATTCCAAAGTTCTGTAACCTTGAAATCCTGTTCCATCTCTGGAAGCTTGTGTGGGAGTCTATCTGCTTCTCAGGGTCACTGAAGAAGAGCCTTCTCCTGCTGAGACAGTTGCTCATATTACCAGGAATTAGCAACCAGCCCTCTTCCATTGTGTAGAGGAAAGCAAGCTCTCTGTGTCTCCCCTCCTGCCTCCCTGTTCTCGTTTCTTTCCTCCCTTGTGTTCTACACCTTGTCCAAATCCATGCATTTTCTACAGTGTTTCATCATTTTCTGTCCCTACTGGCCTGGCTGCAAATCTGCCTTTCACATCCTCCCACAGAAGAGTTTCCCTCTCTTGAAAGTCTTTTTCCAGAACACTCCATGTGTTCGGTGTAGCATGTCATTGCTTGAGTTCTTGCAGTTTTGGGGGGGCGTTACATGGAGCAAATTGTTCTCTCATTTTGATTATGAGTTACTTGGAACCAGCGTGTTGTCATTAGCTTATTTATGTGTATTGGCTGTTAGAGCCTGTGCAGATGGTAAATTGGTATGCATCAGTCCACACAGAGGGGGTGAGGTTCTGGATTAGAAATCTGCAGAGCAAAGAAAGAGGAACATCCTGACATAGTAAAGGCCACAAGGTGTTGCATTGGAGGTTTGGGCCCCCTTGTCCTCTTTCTCTGTCATGACATTGAGGTCTACTTTGCCAGTGGATTTGTGGCACTTTCACAAAACCATTTAGATTCAGGGTTGGTTTTACCTTTGGATCTTGCTGATGAAAGCTTTTGTTGCATCAATAAAACTTCTGCCACAAGGCCAGCTGTTTCCATGGAAGTAAAGTCAGCCAAACTAAGTACTAAAAGAGAAATGGGCGTGAACATTCTAAGGCAAGACTTGTAAGTTGTAAAAGTTTGTCTAGATATTTGCAATCTTGTATGTCTTGATAATTCCTAAGGTGACTGACTTACTTTCTGGCCTGAGCAGTCCATCCAACACATGCCATATTCTGGTAATTGAATTTGTACTGATTTTCCCACCCAGAATGGGCTCGTTTCTGCTGTCTCCCCACACTCATGAGGCCTTTCTTTGCCCAGGCTGCCTGTGTCCCTGTGATGCTCAGCAATGGATGGGAGTTGCCATTCTCTGAAGTGATTAATTGGAACCAAGCTGCCGTCATTGGCGATGAGAGATTGTTATTACAGGTAAGGAAGGGACTGCGGCCTTCAAGGGAACAGCAGATTATTACTGCCCCCGTCCAAACTTTCAAAGAAGATGAATCCAAAAGGTCAGCGCTGTAAAAGAAATTATATCGGGAGAAAATTGCCTGTGTCATGGCGAATATGAAGTCATTTAATATGATCTTGTTCCCTTTCCAACACAAAATCTACCTAGGTCCATAGCATATCTTCTGAAAAGCCAAAGTTCCAAGTAAAGAACATGAATTTTATGGAGCACCAGTAACTCACTCATGTAATCCTAACTTATCAAGAATCTGAGATCTGAGAAACCAGGTTTAAAACCAGTTCAAGCCAATTAACCAGCAAAAAGCAAGAAATGGAGCTGTGGCTCGTGTAGAAGAACGCCACCTTTGAGCAAATAAAGCTTAAGGGACAGCATCTAGGCCTTGAGTTCAAGCCTAGTATGAAAGCAAAAATGAACAAACAAAACCAGAGGAATATGAACGTTGATGGAGAAAAGAGATGGATCTCCATCCCCTCAAGACCAGAATTTTTATGAGCAATAAACTTGGCCACTTTAGATTCACTTTATATTCAGTTCAGATTAGTTTTCAGAAAGCAACTTCTTTAGGATTGGTACTTCTGCTTAGTGTTGTCATTTCTTGACTAATCTTGCTATTGTTCCCTTTAGGGGGGACTAAAGATCCCTAATAAAAGTAGGAACTGCTCAAGGCAGAGGGATACAATATGCACAGAGAAGGAAAGTCAGTGAGGATTTCTAGAGCAATAATGTTTGAGGTTCACCAGAAATTGCCACATTCTTTTCTCCAAAAATGATAGGATAATAAGTTTCCTCTTATGACATTGTACACTTTTATCTTTAAACCACCATAAATATTTATAGATTGACTATCTTTTAATATCCTTGCATTTTTAAAAATCATTTTTGATACCCAGAAAATTGAGTTTCAGATTCTGTTATTGAATCACTGTTGTACCACTCCACCAGTGGGATGGTGTAGTAATATGGTCCTCTCCCAGAAGTAACCGTGAAATACCTGTAACTGAAGAGGACAGTAGACTAAGCAGTCTCAAATGGCCACAGCTCTTGAATCATCGCCTTTGTCTTATCTGTTCTACCATCTTGGGAGTAACTGGACCTAGAAGGTCCAGAAGTCACCTAGAAGGAAAATGTTATCGGGAAATGGAACATGTTTTTCTAGGTGTTCGCTGAGAAGGAGTTGTGTGAACAGCGTCATATTATGGCAATGACTTCCTTAGTAATTTACTGCAGACAAACTGAAACTGAGTGATATATATATGGTTCTTTTTCTTTTTTTTTCTTTTTTAATGCCAATCATGGGTCTTGAACTCTGGGCCTTGGTGCTGTCACTGAGCTTCTTTTGCTTAAGGCAAGTGCTTTACCACTTGAATCACAGTGCCAATTCTAGCTTTTTTGAGTAGTTTATTGGATGGAGATAAGAGTATGATGGACTTTCCTGCCTGGTCTGGTTTTGAGCCACAATCCTCAGATCTCAGCCTCCTAAGTAGCTAGGATTATAGGTCTGAGCCACCAGTGCCTGGCTCCAGTCTTTAAATAGTACATGCTCATAGAAGAAAATTGGGGAAGTAAATTAGAAATACTAGCCATAATTCTCTTCATGAACGTGAACATGGAATTTGTTTTGGGCATGGTAAACATTCCAGAAAACTTAAATTGTAAAATATTTACCATTTATCAAAGGTAATGGGCATTTTACTCGTTAAAGCAACTTTGTAACTTAACTCCGTCCATGCTAAACTTCCTGGTATTTTTCCTTCCAGTCTGCAGTCTGTCTTTGCACAGCTGCCTCCATATTGAGCAGCAACAGTACTGTCATTAACAATGGTTTTAAAGAGTTGGCACCAAGCCCGAATGTGTGCTCTGGGAAATGTTTTTGTTATGTTACAATTTTTCATTTCCTGTTTTAGAACAGCTCGGATGTTTTTATTTGCATATATTCATGTCATCCTGTCACCTGAGAGAGAGCGTACTCTGGTTTTCCTATATCTATTTTGGTAGATCCTATTGGTTTTGTTACCATACATGACCTTTTATTAAGACTTCATTGAGTTCTTCAACTTTCAAAACAACCTAGCCAAATTGGAATTAATTTATCACTTTCCCTTACCTGTCTCTTAAGACAGGCAGATTAATAACCAATAGCCAAACACCATTAAAACTTGGAACTGTGTCTTTTCAATCCATTGAAATTGTCTTCCAGAGCACCTTTCAGAGTACTGTCAGACACCTGTATCATATGCACAGGTTACAGTAGATCACAATGCATGGAGATATAAGATCAAGTTATGAGATGAGATAGTATTGGTGGCTGCATTGGTGAGATTCATTTTCCTCTCTTAGAGCCACAACAGACTCAGTTCTCCGGAGACCACACAGCAATGATAGCTTGAGGCATTTTCCTAATGGATTACTTTCTCATGACCAGGAGAAAACAGCGATGCCAGCCTATCTGACTCTTAGAAAATGCCATTGACATTTAAAACAGGATATAATTATGAAAATTGAGAGGATGCGTTTTTTTCTTTCTAATTTTCCCTTGGCAGACTAGGTAATTTTCTCAGTGAGTAAATAAAAATAAATTTCTTTTGACTTATCAAGGATCTATTATATAAATGGTTACTTTACCTTCTCCAAGGACATTTCATTTGCACCTGACCTTAAACTCTAATTTCAGGCTAATGTCTTTCTGGCAGAGAGTTGGGGTTTTTTTTTTTTTTTTGCCTTTAACCTGCTGCCATAATTTTTTTTGGAAAGGGGCAGATTGTAAATCCAAGTCCACACTTTGTGGCACAGATATAGTAAGTAGTTTTGGATATTCCCTAAGCAAGTAACTGTTTTCTTCTGTTCTTATTGTGAAACAATTTCATTATTCCTCCTACAGGGAGTCTTGAATCAAGCAGTATGCTACCATCTCTTTCCTCTCTAGTGGAAACTTAGGTATATTCTTAGTCAAATGTCATAGGTAGCTTTCCTATTAGTGCACCTAACAGAGCATTTCTCCTTCGGCCTCCGCTCGTGTCTGTCTGATTAGTCATGCATTTGAGAGGCAAGCATGCAGAAAGAGGTAAGCACAAAAGGGCAGTTGCTAATCACAAGGAATCTCCTCCAAGAACATAGACTCCATAAACCAAACTGACCTCAAACTGTGCAATTCAGGAGCAAGCCTGAAAAATTTACCAGAAACCCTAGAAGTATATTTCAGAGCTCAGACGCAAGCACGTTGACATGCAGACATTAAACAACAAGCCTAAACTCTGGACAGAATCAGTTGATACAACTTTGAATAATATTACTCTAAGATCAATAATGGTAATAGAGTAATAATAAGTCCTAGCAACCAAATTTCCTATGTTTTAGGCACTGCATGTTGTGAAGTACTTTCGTAATCTTCATTACAACTTGTTGATGCTAGTTTATGCAGTTTTATCAGCAAGGAAATGGAGTCTGAGAGAGAAAACTCATCCAGGAAAATGGTGAAGTCAAGAATCCTATCTTGGTCTGTGTGACTCCAGTGCCCCTTTGCTGAACTACTAAGCCACACAGCTATTAAAAACTGATAGTCCACGACAATCATGTTCTACATACACACTGAAATTTAATTCATCCATAAAGAAGAACAAAGTTATGACTTGGCAGGAAAATAGATGGAATTAGAGATCATTACGTTAAGCAAAATAAGCCAGACTTAGAGAGAAAAGACTTCATGTTCTTTCTTGCATGAGGAAATAAAAAAGACTATGAAGAAGAGGAAAGGAGCCAGTGGAAGGGAAAATAAGAAAGGACACTGAACTGATGAATATGATCAATGTATATTATTAGCATATATGAAAATGTCATGATAAAGTCCATTAAAATGTACCAAAGAAAAAAGTTAAACAAATACAAAGTAAGGTTATCCTGATGGTGCTTTTTAAGAGAACTACTGTGAAAAAAATCTATTCTTCTAACCTTAAAATGTGTGGCTGAATGTAAGATCTTTTTTCTAAATTGTATAGCATGATATCGAGCAGTATATAACTAAAAATACACCCATGTTGGAGAAGTCCAGTTAGACTGGGCTAAAGGCTAGAGCCAGAGAGAGCAATCTAGAGAATGCAAATACTCAAAGAGGAAGATATGTATACATAGAAACAACTAACCCTAGTTTTGAGTTGGATAGAGAGGCTCAAAAATAGTCACTGAATAAAAGTCATTTTTATTTACTTATTTTTGTTGGTCGTGGGGCTGAACTCTGGGCCTGGGCGCAGCTCAAGGCTAGCATTCTACCACTTGAGCCACAGCACCATTTAAAAGTCCTTTTATGGATGTTCACAGTTCTAAGGATAGCAGATCTTAGAACTGCTTGGAGAATCAAGTCCTTTGGCCTTTCCCCAAGGCCTGTAACTATTCATCTGCAAAATTGGATTGTCCATGTGCAGGGCTGAGGATATCTGAGCCTCTGAGAAGAGGAAACAACATTGTAAGTAGAGGAATACCCTAAGCCATCAACATGGCTGCTACTAAATTTTAGAAGTGAATGCATGAGTTTCATGCATTAAAAACTCAGGGGCAGATTCACTGGATGAGCTGTCTATACTGACATTTCTTGGGGGCATTTCTACTAAGTGCTTGGTGATTTTTAGTTGCTCTATATGCTAGAAGCTGAATGTTATGAAAAATGAAAATATAACACAGTGGGTTGTTTTGACCAAACACATCCCTTTGTCACACAATTATAATTACTCTGTGTCACCTTATGTTACAGATTCCTTCTACAATCAGGTCTATTCATCAGGATAAAATCCTAGCACTTAGACAGCAGACACAATTCTTGTGGGAGGCTTATTTTTCTTCAGTTGAGAAGATTGTATTAACTACACTAGAGGTAAGTGCTGCTTGGCTCATAATCATGAGTAATGTAGTCCTTTCTTTACTTCACTTGTCATGTGTGTTTGGTCCGTTAAGATAAAACTAAATTTTCTGTTCTTGGTTATATCAGCTAGCCCCTTTGCCCATGCTCAGTCAGATTTCCTTATCCCTGCCAAACTCCAAGAGCAAGACTGACAAAGGGAGAACTTATGTCCCTGGACCCAGAGGTTGACTTTGTCTGACATCATTTAAGGGACATATTGATAATAACTGTCTACCCGTCATTCACATTCAATGATATCCCTTGAAGACATATTTCTGCAGCTCATTCCACAAAAAGATAATGACAAAGTAAGGGGAAGAATCATGTATCAATCAAAAATTATGAATAGATTATTGGGTACTGTAGGATGATGCTTTAAGGCACAGAAAAATAAAATTTTAGGACCTATGCAGTCCAACCCAGCAGCATCCTTGTTGCAAGGAGGTATAAAAAGGAAATTAGAACTGCACCCATCTGTACAGAAAGTGTTAAGTTGTGTACATTAAAAAATGTTTAATATCAAACATGTTGCTCCTTGCCCCTTGGTTTATTGTATAGCTTTCTATTTTAAATAGCCTTTTCATCTATAGCTTCTCCATTTAGTACATTTGAGAAAAAAAAATATTTTGACCTATATTTTTAAAAGAGGTTGTTGTCTATCCCAGTGCACTTGGTAAATTTTTTGCACAGTGATTTACATGCTTCTTCCATGTATCACTGGTTGTTTTTCTGGCCTTTTTAATTCGATCAGGTTCATTTCCATTTCTAATATATTCCAATCATATTTTAATTTCTTTCACTTTAAAATACCATACTATGTCGAACCTCTGTAAATTTCCGCTGTTGTTTACTATCCATGGTCTATGTATTTCTAATGGTTGATTTTTTCATAGATAACTATACAATGCAAGCAGATGCTTATGTATGTAATGACTTCTTGTATGTATCTTAGTTCACTTCTCTGCTTAAGTTTTTGTTGTTTTGCCAGTACTGATGCTTGTTCCTTGGCTTTTTCTCTCTCAAAGTTAGCACTCTACTACTTGAGCTATAGCTTCACTTCTAGCTTTTTGCTGGTTAATTGGAGATAGGAGGCTCACTGACATTTCTTTTCTTTCCCAGGATGGCTTTGAACCATGATCTTTAGATTTCAGCCTCCTGAGTAGCTAGGACTGTTGGTGTGAGCCACTAGCAAATGACTCTGCCTCTTTCATTAAGACAAGATTCCTAAAGTGAAATTACTGACCCAAAGACTTTATAGGTATTTCTAAGGCCCATAATAGGTTTTGCAAACTCGTTCTTCACGACCATTATACCTAGACTCTCCCAGACTGTCTGAGGGAGATTCTCGGACTATATTAGTCTTAGGGAATCATAATTAGAACATACACATATACAGCTTTGCTAATTTGCCAGATACAAGATACTGTCTATTAAGTATATAAGTTTTTCAGTTTGGTTGACTAGGTAAATCCAGCTTTTAGCCTGTTAAGCTGAAATGTTCAATAGTTAGATACGTTATTTCATCAACTAGAATCTTCCGTTTTCATCTCTGAGCCTAGAAAGCCTTCATCCCTTTGGATTTAAGCTATGCAATTCTTTGGCAACACAGTTGTTTTTAAAACACTGAAAACCATATACTTCATTGAAATTTATAGTAGCTGTCAAATCTTTTTATATTGTTCCAAGATTGGATTGTAACAATTTGACCTCTCAACCAGATTGCAGGAAAGATACCATTTACTTTCCTATCTTAATTCAGAGCTCAGATTACCCTACAATGCAACATAAGGAGAAAAGCAGGGAAAATACCAGGAAATGCCAGCCTCATACACAAATAACGCCAGCAAATCCAAAAGCATAATTTAAGTATCATATATCAGAAATATCTACTTGGCTTAGGACTTGAACAGTGTAAATCATCAGAAGGGTGGTAGAAATCCTAAAATATGAGAATAATTCAAAGTTAACTTCAGACAATATAGACTTGAGGATTTATTTTATTTTATTTTTTTTGGGGGGGGAACGGGGGTGGGGGTCAGTCATGGGACTTAAACTCAGGGCCTGGGCACCGGCCTTGAGCAGTTTTTGCTCAAGGCTAGCGAGCACTCTACCACTTTGAACCACAGCACCACTTCCAGTTTTCTGGTGGTTAATTGGAGATAAGAGTCTTACAGACTTTCCTGCCCAGAATGGCTTTGAACCACAATCCTCAGATCTCAATTCTCCTGAGTTGCTGGGATTATAGGCGTGAGCCACCAGCACCTGGCTTGCGAATTCTTTATTCAAGACGATCTATATTCAGATTCTAGAACTCTAGGTCCTTCCTTCCTTCCTCCCTTCCTTCCTTCCTTCCTTCTTTCCTATACATACATATATACATATATATACATGCATATAGATGTATGTATAAGTATATATGCATACCTGTGCACCTGTGTATATATGTATGTGTGTACACACACACACACACACACACACACACACACACACACACACATCAGCCAGCCCATAGGGATGAGATTGGACTGTTGAATCTGTGGATAATAGAAGCCCTAGAGTTGCAGGCAGTGCTTAGATACAGTTGGAAATAGCTCTCATCTGATCAAGTCATTGGTACTTTTTCATTGTGCAGTACTCTATCATGCTGAGGATTCTGTTTGTTTTTTCAAGTCTGAGTGAAGTTTCCTAATGTTACCTCTTGATTGAATCAGAGCTAAACTCTTTGGACTCAGATATTGTTACCCATTAGAAATCATAAAAGACAGTGTTCCTCTACAGAGTACTGCCACTAAGGACTGAGCCATAGGAACTCAGAACAACGATGAGCAAAATGAAAGTATATTAAAAATGTAATAATATAGGAGAAACACAATACACTGTTTGAAAAAGGGGTCAGGATGGAGAGGAGAAGGGTTACAGGAATATAGGAGAAGGGGTGAATTTGTTCAGAGTGCTCTGCATGCATCTATGGAATGGACACAATGAAACCCCATTGTGCTATTGGTGAATGTTAATAAAAATTACAGTAATACAGGAAAATAGCCAGTAGTATCTGGGAAAGCACATTTTTAGAGGAGTTCAATGATGTTTTTCCCCATTTTCCTCTTCAGTTATCTGAGTATATATTTCAAACCATTGCATTTTTATGCTATTATGTCATGTTATTTTTAAATCAATGAGATAATGGAAATACAAGATTGTTTTGGCTTTGAGCAAGGTGGCCTATGGTGGCACTGTTTATGTTAGGCAATATCCATTTAGTGAAAAGATTGAGTCAGTACTACATTAAATGGCCAATTCCCTGCTGTTCTGATAAAGCATAAGACACATAAAAAGAAATAATAAGGCATCTGTCATTCTTTCCTTTTAATTCATATTAATAAGTGGTATCTTCATCAAGGAAAATGAAAAAAAATCTTTTATGTGCACATATTTACATGTTTGTATGTATTGATTTTCTTTTTTTTTTTAATTGTCACTCGTGGGGCTTGAACTCTGGGCCTGGGCACTGTCCCTCAGCTCTTCAGCTCAAGGCTAGCACTCTACCACTTGAGCCACAGCACCACTTCTGGTTTTCTGGTGGTTTATTGGCAATAAAGCCTGGTCTGGCTTTGAACCGTGATCCTCAGATCTCAGCCTCCTGAGATTACAGGCATGAGCCACTGGCGCTCAGCCTGTACTGATTTTCTTTATAGCCAAAGAAATCTGACCCACAAGCAATAAGTGCCTTAAGGCTTCTAAGTACTGCCCAATATAGCAGTGATAATTAGGCAACAGAAAAGATGATGTTTCAATATGGTAAACTGAGATTATATTCTTTCAAGTTTTTATAAGCCACTTAGATAGATGCTTGACTGTACATGTGCATATCTCTAACAGTGTACACCTTTGTCAAAGCTCTAAAGAAGCAGTCTTAAATGTAGGGAAAAAAATGTGCTCAAAAATATGTTTATTTCTTTCCGTGGCAAAGATTGTTGGTCGTTTAGATAAGTAAATCATGAATACTAGGAAAATACCTGTAGGAGACAAGATCTATTGTATCACAGCTGTGTAAAAATAGGAAAATATATCAAAATTGAATGTAGGGATGAAAATTTCTCTTAAAGGCAAGTGTAAAAATGTAGGTAGTTAGTGTTAAATTCTGAGAGGTTATTATAATTAATGTGCTACTGTGTTTTATTACAAATGAAAGTAAGCCATAAAAGTGGCAAATTGCCTGGCCAAGGTTAAGTTCAACGTTTGTTATTGCTTTCGTACCTGGACTGGTACCATTTTGTCAAGATCCATTTGAAGGGAGTATAAAATTCTTACTAATATTTCATAAGAATATCATAACTGATTATCTTGTTAGCATACTAAGCCAAAAAGATAGTCTGTGACAGTGTGAAGCATAACATCAACATTCAGAATGAATGATGACTCACTTTGTATCATCTGAGTTTATGTCATTTGTTGGTAGGTTGAATTTACAGTGTCGTCTATTGCCAATTTATTCTGTGTCTTGATATCCAAGCTTATTTCATTGACCACCTTCTGAGAGTACATGAATTTAGGGGAAAGGGAGAAGGCAGTGAAGGGTTTAAATGAAGAGCTGTAAAGGGAAATAAACAGACAGTAGACCTGCAGAGTACACATAATAATAAAAATACCAGAATAAATGTTGTATGAAGTGGAATTGCTTGCATATAGAAACCCCTCACAATTATGATGATTTTTCTCACAATGGCTACAGCATAGTAAGTCATCCCTTTCCTACCACAGAGTAAACATTAGTATTTATTTGGATTCCTAAGATCTTTATCAAATTAGAAACCTCTGTGTAGCCATATTTAGCAATTGTGTCAAGCACCAGTAGCTCATACCTATAATCTTAGCTACTCAGGATAATGAGATTTTAAGATCGGGGTTCAAAACCAGCCATGCCAGGAAAGTCCATGAAGTTCTTCTCTTCAGTTAACCACCCAAAAGCCAGAAGTGGAGGTATACCTCAACTGGTAGGGAGCCCACCTTGAGCAGACAGACTAAGATAGCTAACAGAGCACGAGTTCATGCCCCAGGACCAGCATAAAATAATGATCAGTTTTGATCTGAGTGAAAGATTAAATGCACAAATCAAGAAACTATTTGTGTTCTAAGTTTCTTTTCTGTTTGCTTCCTTCTCTCTCATTAGGAAAATAACATGATAAAATATAAATATAGCTTAGTTTATTACTTGTCGAGTCTTCATAGGATGAATATGTTAATAACCTAGCAAATAATAAAACTCTCTCTAAAATAGTTTTTACTTAAAATTGCTTTGTATTAAATGGATTCCTGAAAAATGGTGATTTAGGTCTCCCAACTCTTAAGACTTAAATCAGGGTGTGTGCGTGTGTGTGTGTGTGTGTGTGTGCGCGCGTGTGTGTGTGTGTGTGTGTGTGTGTGTCTGAGAGTTGAACTTGGCCTCCTGCATTTTAAACACCCATTCCATTGCTGAACCAGGATTTTACATTTTTTTTAAAAAATTGCTTGAAACATAAAATTTTGTATCAAGTTAATTATTTGTCAAATCATATCTTAATGAGTGGATGGTACAATTACAAGAGTGTGAAAGTCACAGAGAGAAAGCCCTAAAGTGGACTAATCACATTCAACTGACAAATGATTCAGGATGGGAGAATATTTGGCTCTAACTGTAGAATTTAATGATCTGCTAGGTCCCAAATCCAACGAAACTAATGAACTAGCTTGGCGATTATTATTCTTCGTGTGCCATGATTCTTGTCCTCTTAGGTAGGATATTTTGAGCAATTTAGAAAGTCACTACATTTTGAGGTCAAACTACTGAAGATCATTAGCTAGCCTATAACCAAAGTTCCCTTTGGTTACTGAAATATGACAAGCAAATAAATCTACATTCTGATTTAAAGGAACAGGTCAAAACCTAAGCCCCAGTGAACACTGAACATGGCTTCTGTTTGCTTTCAGTTCAGTCTCTGTGTGATCTACAGAGATCTTGTTTATGTGACCTGGGGTCCATATATAGATGCTCAACCATCAAAGGCAGATTATGTGCTCCACATGGTTTACCTGGAAACAAGTATGGACTCATTCTTTCAGAAAGAAAAGGAAGGGGAAAGGGAGGCAAGTGAAGGATTCAAATGAAAAGCTGCAAGGGGAAGTGGATTGTGCATCTGAAAATTACAAGTAGAATAAATAACCAGAATAAATGTTCTACAAAGTAGAAGTATTTTCCATGTACAACCTCCTCATAACTGTGATCGTTTTCTCCTAACTAAAGCATTGTAAGTCATCCCTCTTAGACTCCAGAGTACACATCAGTAAACAGTGGATCAGTTATAAAATTAAGTATCATCACATATAAAATGAAGTTAGCAGAGCTGTCCCTAATTCTTCTTCACAATGCCATTGCTCTATCCTCTGATAAAGAAACAGTGAATTTATGGAGAAAGGAAAATGAGCTGGGAATATAGAATGTAAGTAGGAAACTAGGTTAGCCATCTCTTTCTTCTGTTTCCCACTGCTTGTCATTTCTTTGTCTTGCAGACATTTTTGTCAATGGAGAATTAGGATTAGGCTGCATAGTCAATACTTTGAATACCATTGTCCCTCAATTTGCATTTATTTGGATTAATTTGATCTTTCCTAAGTAGCATCAAGGTCTAATCCTCACTTTGTGCCTGTTTTTATGTTGCAGATTATTCAGGACAGAATATTCAAGCACATATCACGTAACAGTTTAATATGGAACCAACATCCTGGAGGATTGTTTGTCCTACCACAGTATTCATCTTATCTGGGAGATTTTCCTTACTACTATGCTAATTTAGGTAAGTGAATTCCTCCTGGAGATCTGCCTTTGTTTAATTCCCAAATGTCATCCAGAACTAATAACCTCAATTCTGCTATTCTTAATGGTGTCTGCCCAATGGTCTTCATTGGAGATTGCTTTCTAAGCCTTGTAAATGATATGTCATATCAACAATTACAAAAACAGCCAAGCATTGAATTAGGTAAGTAGGTAGGTAGGTAGGTAGGTAGATAGGTAGATAAGTAAATAGATAGATAGATAGATAGAGATACTTCTTTTCCTATCTAACCAGCTACCCATTAAATTTAGTAAAGCTATTTCTTGTTGGGAAATAGGCTCCCCAAATTATGGATCATTTTGAAGATAACAATAGATTAACTATATATAAACTTAAGTCTCATCGTATATAAAATGAGCTTGAAAGAGCTCTCCCTAATTTTTTTTCACAATCCCACAAACTACTGTCATCCACTAAAGAAAAGCTGAATTAATAATGAGAAAGGAGAAGGAAATAAGAACATACAAGGGCAAATTTATTCATTCTTTCAACATTTATTACATTCCTCTCCTGTGCTATGCTAATGCACAGCCAGGTATTAGAAATAAAAGGTCATATTTGCTGCAATCTCTGCTCTCAAGCAGCTTTTAATCTAATCACAGTGGGGGAAAAGAGGTGGCCAGAGGGATGTGGCTCTAAAGAAGCCCCTGTCATTGCCATAGACGCCGATGTTGTTGGGGCCCCAGCTGCTCTTATGTTTGTGACATCTTTGGGTATTTCACCTCAAAAGTTTTAAACTTGAAACAGTAAAGCATTTTTCCAAGTTGATATGATAAAAAGACTCAAACTTTTCTCCTTCATGCTATTGTTCTCCAAACCAGTCTCTTTCTTTTAAAGTGGTACATGTTTACCTTGAAACCCAGAAGGTGAAACTGAAAAAAAAAAAAAAGTCATAGTGTCAAGTGCTCAGTAATGACAAGAACTCCGTAATCTGAGCCAAGAACATTGGGGCAACCCTATCAGATCAGCAGGCCAGATTGGGAAATGTAGAATCTCAGCACTGCTTATTTGGAATTTAATGCTAGTCCAGTGGTTAAGAACTTCCATGTATTTTTTTGATAGAGTGTTGTGATCTTCCCTTGGAGATTGACTGCTAGAATTGTATCTGTGGTGCTAATACAGGAAACCTAAAGTAGGGACTTATTCTCCCTGTAAAAGAGGCAATTTCTTAGTCATGGTTATTCTTTTTAATTGAAGATGTATCCAGAAATTGGGGACCTTAGCTTCTTTCATAGGTACAGTTACAATGCTAGTTCAATAATGTCATTTCCTCTACAAAGTATTTGCATAATCCTTTTACATGAAGAGTCCTGTTGTAACCTTTACCCTATAGATGTCCCATGGCATCAAGTTGAATGTCTCTGCCCTCTGAAGTTCATATCTACATTACTAAAGTGCCATATATAAACTATTGGCATTCTAAAAGCCTCTTAACCTGTTTCTGATCTCTTAGTGCATTTTGTGGGAAGACTCACAAGCCACACCTCACTCCTGTGTCTGGTAGCCATGGCTGTTTGGCATGTTTATCATCCTTTATTACTCAAGGCTTCAGAGCTGTGATGCGCAGGTGTCAGCATCACATACTTTTTGTCCTAGCTGAATCACGGATATGTACAGAAGGCATGCTTCGAGTATGGAGGCTTCCTTCCCATGATGATGAAGCTGATAACAGCTAATTCATACTGAGCACTTATTTGCTACGTCCTATTCTGAGTGCTCTTTATACATCAGTTTGTTTGGTTCTCACTGTAACCCCATTAAGTTAGACATGTGACTAGTGGCCATATTTTAGAGCTGTGAAGACAGAGAGGGTTAAATAATCTTCTCCAAACTGGTAAACTGAGATTCCATTCTAGGCAGATTCTAAATGCTGTTCTTTTATTCTTTCCACTTGTTAGTTATCATTTGAAATATTATTAAGTAGACAAAAATTGCTTAATTGAATGGTTAGGAAGCATATGCATGCAAATACTTTGGAAGAGAGAGCGTATTTATGTAAGTCCATAATAAGGTACATGTGTGTGTGTGTGTGTGTGTGTGTGTGTGCTTAGACATTAGTTTCCTAAGAAGCTCACCAGAGTTCAAAGCAATAGCACCAAGGGAGGGGAGGGGAAAGCCATCAAAGAACCTGGAAGTGGACATTGATCTCTAAATGGCTGAGGTGTAGGCTGAGGCAATAGCTAAGTAGTGGCTTTTCTGTCCTCTTGTTTCTGTCCTGTCAGGACATAAGAAGCAAAGGAAAAATATGCTAGGAGGGAACATTAGCTCCAGGGTGAAGCAATGGAGCAAGAAGGAGTAATTTTCTAAGTCTTGTTTTGCAGTGCTCCATTAGGCTCCTCTCTCCTTTCCATTTCAGGTTTAAAGCCCCCTTCCAAATTCACTGCAGTCATCCACGCAGTGACCCCCCTGGTTTCTCAGTCCCAGCCAGTGTTGAAGCTTCTGGTGGCTGCAGCCAAGTCCCAGTACTGTGCCCAGGTGAGTCCACATGTCATCTTCAGCAGCTTAGAGAATCCTTGCTCCTTACCTGGTTCCCTCCTGGGTCCCCAGGACTCATTGAGCTATCCCAGCATCCTAGCCCTGTTACTCCCTTTCCATTTGCTGTCCCTCATTCCTCTCTTCTCATCAACTTAGAGCCTCTCAGAAGTGGAACTGGCTCAGGTACAGGTGGATTACAGAAAGACTGAACTGGTGCAAGTTTCTCTCTCTCTCTCTCTCTCTCTCACACACACACACACACACAAATACACATACACACATGCAAGTACAGAGACTAGGGTGTGTTTGCTTACACCTGAACCTCTCGTCCCAGCTCTTCAGGAAGTGGAAACGGGAGGACTGACTGCATTCTGAGGCCAGCCAGGCAAAATCAGCACAAGAGTACATCATTAAAAAAACAACTAAAACCAAGTAGTAGAGCACTTTGCCTAGCAGGTTTGAAGCCCTGAGTTCAACCCACATTACCAGATAAAGAAACATTTAAGCAAAAGATACATTAAAGTAATTCCAGAAAGTCTGCCAGGAGGACCCAGACTGCTACACCTTCTGGTTTTCTATCCATTTTCAAGAGGAAAATCTCTAATACTACATCTCTGGTGACAATATTTTTCCAAATCAATTCTCTAACAATGGTGCTTCATATTTGTGAATTAGTGTCCCTAAGAAGGTTTGCAGTTGAGGAAGGAATCAGATGATGTTGAGCAGTGTGTTTTTTTCTAACTAAATGCCTTTATTGGGAATGATAAAGTCATAAAAATCAGCAGGCATTTTGGAATATCCAACACGTGAGCTCATCCCACTTATAGCTCTGATCCTTTTATTCCACCCACATTGCCTGGTGTAGCACAAGCTTCTAGCAGATGTTCACATGTTTAGTATACATTTTCATTTAACTTGATCAGAGTTGCTATCTCACTCTTCATCTTAAGAGATCAGGAAACCACATCATTAAGCTCCAGCAACCTTAAAATTACTTCTTTTCTCCACCAGCTTTTCCCTGTCCCGTAGGCCCAGATTTTTAGATTGTGCTTTCTGTTCTGATTCTCTGCTTGTTGAAGTGGTGAGGTTCTGAAGGTTGTGTGGTAGCAAGGTGGGAAAAGAAAGAATAATAGAAGGAATGAATATAACTAAAGCATATTATTTATATATGTGGCAATGCCACAGTGAACCTCCTTTCCATATTGTACAATTAATATGCACTAATGAAAATGCACAAGGGATCTGATGTGTTATTACATGCCTATTATTATCCTAGCTACTCAGGAGGCATAGATAAGGAAAATGGGAGTTCAAGGCCAGTCCCTGCAAATGTTAGTGAGATTGCATCTCCACAAATGAGCTGGTTAGGATGGTACATGCCTCTGGTCTCAGACATACAGGAGATATAGACAGGAGGATCTTGATCTGAGGCCATCCTTGGACAAAGACAAGAGATTGTATAGGAAGAATAACTAAAGCAAAAAAGTTCTTCAATATATACAATTTTTATGTTCTTGCAAAAACAGCAGCCCCCTATTATGCATGTGTCTCAGAACAGCAAGAAGAACCTTAAAATTCAAGACTGACAACACCTAAACTAGCCATCTAATTATTCCTGTGCCTTTCAGATCATAGTTCTATGGAATTGTGACAAGCCCCTACCAGCCAAACACCGCTGGCCTGCCACTACTGTGCCTGTCATCGTCATTGAAGGAGAAAGCAAGGTAGGACTCGGAAAGCACCTAAATAGAGAGCCTCTATGGAATCTTCATTTCTCTGAGACATTTTGCTCTTGGCTCTAGAAGTCTTCCTCCTATGTAGGAGAACTGCTAGGCCCAGATTAAATCATCTAATACTACATTGATCTCAGAAAGTCCTTAGCTTTGACAGCCATATGCTCTTGATCAGCAAAACCGGGTTGTTGAAACTAACCCTTTGGAGAGCTTTGGGGTGTAGGACCTCAGTTTGTTCATTCATGGAATAGAAATAAATAAGGCATATATCCCAGGATTGCTGTGATGATTGAATGGACTCAGGGCCTGGTAACAGTCATTTTTTCGTAAATGGTGAGGGTGGATGAGACATGAGATTAGCTTAGCTAATTAATCATAATGGGTTGTGTCTTTCAGAATAGTATTTCATTCACCCAGGTTTTTTGTTTTGATGGTTTCCAGTCTCCAGTCCACTCTGCCTAGAGCCGAATGATCTAATCATGTGGCCTCTTCAGGGTCTCCATTTGACAATGTCTTAACTTGACATCTGAAGCCACATGCAGCCTGACCCAGGCCAGCCTTCCCATCCTCTCTGTTATTGCTTTCCCCTCCAGATACCATTTACACTGATCTGAATTGCATTCTGTCCCCTTCCTACCTCTAATTTCTGTTTTGCCATTTGCCATCGTCTTGGCCACCCTGCTCAGCTCTTCATCTCTGTCAAGATTCCCATATATCTTTTAAGCCCCTGTCCACCTGTTACCTCCTCCTTGAAATTGCTTCCACTCTTGGCAGTCAGAGGTGAGCTCATTTCTCCAGCTACTGTGTATTGCTTTCTTATAAATCTCCCCCATTGTAAAGAAATCAGTTAATGCTAAGTGACTTTGGATGGGTGAAGCAATGTCATCTAGGAGACTTCCTTTGCCAGCCCCCAGGGGACCAGCCATGAGAGACTGGCTCACACTAAAACACCCTTGAGCCAAAATGACAAAACATCCATCCTTTGAAGTCAGTATCATTTGACTCAACAAAGGTGGCCATTTCATATGGTTCCACATAATACTGTGAGAATTCCAATGGTCCCATAGAGAAAAAGAAAAGGTACATTTATCTATTGAGTTCCCATTTTTGATGCCTACTGTGTGATGGGCATTGTAGAATAGGTTTCCAACACAGTAGGGAGCATAACAAATATGGTAAGAGCATTCATGGGACTAGAATCAAGCTAAGTGGTTATTAGAGAGATTGATCAATGAACTTTTATTAAGAAAGGTAGGTGTTAGAATAGCCACATGCTTGTTGGCTATTTACCTTGTGAATTCATCTCATCCTACGCAAAAGCAACTGGCATGTAACTTATTTCCCCATAGAGTGGCCTGCCACAATTATGGTGCCCTAACAGTGCTCAGCTATTTGCAGTCTGTTTTGAACGTTGAGATTCTTTTGGTGTTCTGTGTTCCCATGGGTAAACAGATCTCCTGCTGGGTAGATTTAAGCTTGAGCCTGTCCTGGAGCTTGAACTCAGGACCTATGCACTCTGTCTCAGCTTTTCTGCCCAAGGCTATAGTACTCTACCACTGGAGCCACAGCTCCACTTCTGTCTTTTTTGGTTGATTAACGAGGTAAGAATCTCAAAGACTTTCTTCAGACAGTAATCCTTTGATCTCAGCCTCCTGAATTGCTAGGATTGCAGGCATGAGCCACCAGTTCCCAGCTGGGTAGATATTTTTGACTGGGAGCCATCTGTTTTCTCTAGGTAGCATTGAATTTTCATGCTCTGAATCACTGACTGATTTTTACTTTCAGCGCGAAGACGCTCCCAATTATCTTTTTTTCTAAAGTAGTGTTGAAAACAATAGGACTTCTCCCACATGTTTTATGAGATTATCTAGTATAAGATTCCCCAGATTCTTTTTTTTTGTTTTTGTTTTTTTTGGGGGGGTCCGTTTGTGGGCCTGAACTCTGGGCCTGGGTGCTGTCCCTCAGCTCTTCAGCTCAAGGCTAGTGCTCTACCACTTGAGCCACAGCGCCACTTCCGGCTTTTTTCCTTTTTGCTTATATGGTGCTCGGGAATCGAACCCATGGCCTCATGCATGCAAGGCAAGCATTCTACCACTGAGCCACCTTCCCAGCCCAAGATTCCCCAGATTCTTGAAACTCTGTCTCCATCCAAGCTCCTGGCAATCTGTTTAATCCTCACCTCACCTCTCTTCTGGCCAACAATTCCAGTGGGCTGTGTGGTGCCTTTTCTTTTTCCCTCAAACTCAATACCTTAGGATTGCACCATGTACTGAACTATTTGCCCTTTAATGTGGGTTTAGGCTCTGTATTGTAGGGCCAAGACCTGGGCCCACTCTGAAGACTGGGTAAGATTACGTATTACATCTTAGTCATGTTGGTAAAGCAATTTCATAAACAAAGGAAACGGGTCCCTTTAAATCCAGAAGTTGAGCACATAAGGAAAAAGCAATGCTGTATCCTCCTCATCCTCCATCTTAAAATGTCTTAGCTAGACACCAGTGGCTCATGCCTGTAGTCCTACCTAGCTACTCAGGAGGCTGAGATCTCAGTATCTCAGTTCAAAGACAGCCCAGGTAGGAAAGTCTGTGAGACTCTTATCTCTATTAAACTAATCAGAAAAAGTTGGAAGTGGCATTGTGGCTCAAGTGGTAGAGCACTAGTCGTGAACAAAAGAAGGTCAGGGACAGCCCACATGTGCCCAAGGCCCAGCATTCAAGCCCCAAGACCGCCCTCCTCCCCCCAAAAAAATTCATGTCTAGCCTTGAATTCAAAATTGATGTGTTGTGCTGCTTTGGCTGCAAAAATTCTATTTTGAATTTATAGACCTTGTCTTTGCAGTTTTCCCCTGTAGGCTGAACAAGGGAAAGGTCAGGGCGCTGCTAAGCTGCCAGCTAATGGTTTTTGCGTTGCTCAGTGGACATGTAAACACTAGCAGGAGAATTGCTGCAGGCTGAGATTTCCAAATGCTATGTGCATGGGTTTGCTGATCGCTTTCTAGTTTGGTTTTATTTTGGAAGTCTAAGCAAGATTTCAAAAAGAAGAAAAAGAAACCCTGTCCTAGTTGACAGCCTGTGGGAGTCACCCCTGCAGCCACTTGTGCTCCAGGTGAATCCCAGGAGATCTCGGATAGGTTAGCCTGGCATTTCCCATCTCCAGTGTCTGAAGATCTCTCGTAGCTTCAGACCTGTGGCCGGGATTAGAGAGAAAACCTGTTCATGAGCTGGCTCCATGATGGATGCATCACTTGAGCGTCTTTGGGCTGCTCTGATTGGTTGAGTGTATCTCTGACAGCCAGTCAGGTGTCTTCTTTTCCCCATTCCCTTTGTCTCCAGTGTTCATTCCTGGCTTTGTGCCTTCAAAGTCAGCGGCAAGTCTGTCGTGGCTCTCAGGTGTGTAATTGTGAGTTCAGCTAGCTGTCATCACCACTGACACAACTCCCGGAGGAAACTGGTGAAAAGTGTGCTTGTCATATGTGTCCCTACATTCACTTTGAGGTTCTTCCCAAACCTGAGACAGGCAAAGCAAGTGGCTGAAGGCTCCTGTACAGTCAGGCCATCTGAGAAAAGACCATCTGACATCCATCTTGGGCAAAATACTTAACCTTTCTGTATCCCAGATTCCATGCTATTTATAAGAGACAAGTGTTACCAATATGAAATGAAATCATGTACAGAAAGGACATGGGACATTTCTTGGCACATATATGTAGTGGGTTTTTTTAAATTAGTTACTGTATGGTACATTCAACACAAAAAGCAACCTGTGATTATTATAAAGTGGCCTTTCTGGCCTCCATTTTTCCTATAGCTCCCCTCCCTACAAATTTGACTATACATGGATCTTGCCTCAAATTTACTTACACACCACCTTCACAACTTTCCTAAATCTGAGCTACAGGTGCTATTGTTTATTTAAAATTATCCTTCCAAGCAATATTATATTTTAATAAAATTATCTATAGATAACCAGATATATAGTGATAGATCATTTTTATATCTGCTGTGGGTATAGCTCCATATACATATATATGTGTGTTCTCTATTCTATGCTAGAATAGATACATAGGTATTTGCATGTTTCCTACAATGATCTGGCCTCACAGGGGTATGTCTCACACATGGAATCACTGTTCTCTAGTCACTGGTTGTCTCTTGTGTCACTTTGGCCTTGGTTCTCTGTCTGTAATGCCCAGTTTCTATCTGCCTACCAAGGTCCTGCAGAAGTGTAGTTTCTCCTTCTCTCCAGTGTCCTGGAATCTTTCATTTCCAGCTAAAACTAGTCATCTGGTTCTTGATATCTTTAGATTTTCTCAAAGGCAAGATCTGCATCTTATTTATCTTTGTCCTCCCTTTGACCAACAAGGTCCTGATACCCTGTAGGTACCAATAAGGGTTGAACAAATGAGCCATCACTGATGAGAGATGGAAGTCGTTCAACATACAGGGATGACAATGGTAGTCAAGAAGAATTCTGTATGCTGTTGAGGATGGGGAAATTTTTCTGAAGAAATTGAGACTCTAAAATTACCTCTCCTTTCATCCCCTCCTTCCTGCCTACTTCCTACCTTCTTCCCAGGTTATGAGCAGCCGGTTTCTACCCTATGACAACATCATCACAGACGCTGTGCTCAGCCTTGATGAAGACACTGTGCTTTCAACAACCGAGGTAAGAACCCTGCCTGGAGGTAGAGGGGCGGGATGCTCTTCACTTAGGTCCTAGAAGTCCCCAGGTGGTAACTCTTCTTTGCCCTTGCCTTAGTGGAAATGGAAAACATTTTTCAAAGCTTCCTGCAGAATTGGTTTTAATTAGCCCAAATCCTGTTAGCACCTTGCCACCACCTAGCACTCTGATGAGGGCACTTTTCCTTTTGTTTTCTCCGCTAATTAGCTCCTCATTTGCATGACTGTTCCTCACCTCTCCCCTTCTGCCTTTCCTCCCTTTTCTGTTTTTAGCCAGCACAGCTGTGGGCAGGTGTGTGGAACCACCGTGTTTTTGGGGGGCAGGGGGCTGTTTTGCTGATTGTTGTTCAATGCAAACCATCCATCGCATCCCTTCCCCAGTTATCCCTGCACCCCTGTGTATTGTCTCTGGGGACATGATTCTGGGTTCCAAATGAAGTTGCTGTTGTTTGTTGTTGTCTGTTGTCTTGGTCTGAATCATACCACACCCATACATGTTAAGAGCAGACCATTTCATGTTAAGACTAAGATGGAGACACATGGTGTTTTGTACGTTCAGATATTTTTGCCCAAAATAAGATTGCCCAAAGAGTACATATGAGGAAGAGAGAGTAGAAGGCAAATAGATATAATAGAAATCCAGTTTTTTACAATGCAAGTAAGTATTGATCGCTGAAACCTTACTTGAAGCCGTAGTTGATCTCAAAAGATAGCTGTACAAGATTGTAGTGAATCAGAAAGCATAGAGGCTTAACTAAGTTTCCTTTCCTGTCCCTTTCCTTTCCTGTCCCTTTCTTCTCATTTTATCTTTAATGTTTTTCCATTCAGTGTAGACATTGGCTCATTTTATTTTTAATGTTTTTCCATTCAGTGTAGACATTGGCTCCTACCAGCATGAGTTCCATTCTGATTCTCGGGACAAAGGGTGGTGATGACCAAGTTCAAATTCCATGGCTGCTTCTGAACTCTCCTCAGATAGTCTTGAACAGACACTATGCACTAGGGCAACTTAAATAACCCCAGGACAAAATAGCCTGGGCTTCACCTTGTTCACATGCTTTATACATAGCGAAAGCTCTATAAATACCTGTTGAATGGCTGTTTCGGGGATGAGTGATACGTGGATTAAAAGGGTGAATACACAGCCAATTTTGTCATGTGCATCAGCAGGGAAGGTGCTGTTGTGCTGAAGATATGCTTAACATCCAAAGGGAGGGATGGCTATGAAATACAAGCGGTGGGAGCCTACTTAAGTTATACTATCCCTGCTTGTATCTGTCAAAGTCCTGGCAACAAACAGAATTCAAAGCAAATGATTCAAATGAAAAGATTTCTGGATTACTTGAGGAGAGTGAGTGGGGTTGACAGAGCCCATAAGAAGTGCTGAGGAGGCTGATGATGAGTAGCAAGCACAGAAAGTTGTTTCTATCCCCTAGTCTTAAAGGGACAAGAGAAAGAAGGATGGAGATTTCCAAAGTTCCTGAAAGATGGAGCTAGCAGGAAGGCCTCCATACAGGCCACGCTCACATAAAAGTGCTGCTGCTGTCAGAGCTCTGGGGACATGGGAGGAAAGGAACAGGGAAGATTCCTGACTTCCCTTCCATCTCATCTCTAGCTGAGGACTCCCACTGATTTGACCTAACCAGATACTGTCTCATAAGGAAGACCAGGCAGTGCCGTCCCTAGATGTATCAGACAATGTCTCATTGCTGTTATATAATCTAAAGGAGGAGAGATTTTTGTTTTTATGACTCTGGGTTTCAGAAGTTTCAGTCCATCATGGAACGGAAGGCATGGCAGAATGCAGAAGCTCACACCATGGTCAGGGAAAAGAGAGAGGGCAAGAGTGGAGGTGATAATGCATGGCTTTCCCCTTCCCCTATTTATTCCATCCAGGCTCTCAGCACTATGATGGTGTGGCCTATCATTAGGATGAGTCTTCTTCTCATAGTCAATTATCTCTGGAATTACCTTTACAAATCTCCTAGGCATCTCTCAATCTAGCAAGTTGACAGTCAAGAGTAACCTTCATGCTAGGGTTCCATCAATCCAGGGCACAGAGCAGGGCATCTCAGTGGGCAAACGGCAAAAAGCAGCACATTCTCATGGTGAATGAATGGTCATGATTCCTCTTAAGGTATCATCCTATGACCTGGATTATCATGTATCTTCCCTCGGGCAATGTAGCATCACTCTAAGCTTTGCTATTTCCTGTCCCATGCAGAAGTTAACTCTTGGGTACTGCAATGCATTTTTGTGCTGGTGAATTTCCTTTTAAAGAATAGCAATTGCAGCCACTCAATGCATGCTGGGAGGACCATGTGTTATATGTAAAGTAATTAGAAGTAAACGTGGGTTGAAAATAATATGTAAATTTAAGAGGCTGGCATTCTGGTTTGCTTTTGCCTGCTGCTCAGTGGCGTAGTGTGTTGTCTAAAATGTGCGTGGGCAGGGATTTCTCTATTCCCTCTTTTTAGGTGAATAAATGTTGGTTCAACTTTCCTCCTTTTGAAGGGTTCTTACCTTATATAAATGTGTCTCTACAGTATTAAAGATAGATTGTTTTTAAAAAAGCAACATCTCATAAAGGGTAGTAGATATACTTGGTTATTTACATTTATGAGTTGCTGCAAACCCTCAAAAGAAAACAGATGTTGATTTTTTAAGAAAAGAGGCCTTAAGCTGACCTTTGCCTTCTTTGATGTGTTAATGATCTGCATGAAAGCAGTGCTATCAGAAGAATCATAGTTTTATCTGAATTTACTTGCGAGCTCCTTTGAAATGACTTGAAACAGCTTTGAGATAGTAAGAAATTCATGTGATGAAAACACCCCCATTGGGTTCAGTAGTAGTTTCCAGGCCATGTGTTTTCTTTTCAAAGAATAATGGAAAACCCCAAAGAGTGCTAACAGCCTGGCGGCTTCTTTGACAACTGGATGCCCTATGCCATTCCTTGGACCTATCAGTAGCCAACTCCAATGAGGAGGAGGGGCTTATCACAGACTGCATTTCAGTTTTCTAGCAAATGCTGCCCACCCACCCCCTGCTGTCTTCTAAATTTTGAGATATTTTCTTCCCTACCACGTTTTTCTTAACATACACGACACCTTCCCTTTTCCTTTTATGCTCCCAGAAGGATGCTTTTATGAACAAGTCCTAATAAGTCTTTTCTTATCTCGAGATAATTTTTTTTAAGTCAGGATTTTGTAAAGGAACAGAGCCAGTAGAGTTTTTTTTTTTTTTTTAATGAGGAGTTGCTTCCCAGAATGAAGAGGCTGTGAAGTTTGTCATCTGCTATCCCTAAGCTGAAGAAGTAACAGGAAGGCTGGTGGCATAATCCCAGTCAGTCAGAAGCCCTGAGAACCAGGAAGGCCAATAGTTCGGTTCTAGTCTAATGGCAGGAGGCAGAAGATGTCCCAGTGGGAACAGATAGGCAGGAAGTGAAAAAGGAGTTTGTTACTGGAAGGTCAGCATAGCTAATCAGCCTCCATCTCTGTGACCAGCCTGAGTAGCCGAACAAAAGGAATTCAGGCAAGATACTAATGTAGTGAAAGTCACAGGCGCATATATTTTAAAAAGAATATGCTTGTTTTTCTTTCCCACCTGCACTGGGGCTTGAAATCAGAGCCTGGGCACTGTCCCTTCACTTTTGCTCTCAAGGCTGACACTCTGCCATAGGCTGACAGCTCTACTTCTGGGTTGTTTTTTTTCTGGTATCATGGACTTTGCCATGGCTAGCTTCTAACCAAGATTCTCAGATCTCAGCTTCCCGAGTAGTGAGGCTTACAGGTGTGAGTCTCCACCAGCACTTGGAGGAATAGTCTTTCAACAGACTCAAAGTGAATTGTCTCTAGTGTGAAAATGATTTTTGCGGTGGCACCAGTGTTACTGAAGTAAAAGGGGCTTGAATATGAAGCTGCTCTCTGAAAGCAGCCTATGGGACAGAATCACATGGTAAGACTGAGGGAAGGTTATTGAATTCATTTGGTCTCCAGGACATGGTTTACGGACCTGGGTAGGTAAGTTATGGATCTCCTGTTTTAGAACTATTTGTTGACCTTTCTTAGGCTAGAATGAAACCTATCATCAGTCCTTAGTTGGGTTGAATACTGAAAAAAGCTCATCTTGCTACATTCTATGACTGGTAAACCACAGATAGTTGAAAGATAACTTATAGTGTTTTCCCTCAGAGACCTTGTAATCTCTCTCATCCTGTTTAGGTGTTTTGCCTTGTCCCATCCTTCATGGCTAGATGTTGCCTGTCAAGTTCTCTCCCGCCTTTCCAGTCAGGACTCAATGTGTTGCGTGGTATCCACTCACTTTGGGGTTGGCCACTGTTCCCATGAAGAAATAATCTCACAAACCCACTCAGAAACCATCTTTAATCTAAGTACTCGGTGCAGTCAAGTTGGCACGCAAAATCAGCCATCACAGAGACTGAATTAGAATTTCATATAAATTTGAATACAAAGCTGTATATGAAAACGGTGACTGTTGTAATGTTCATTCAGTTTGCATTGTTGTAAAGAATTTCAGACACAGAGCATACTTCTTACATTCTCTTTTAACTTACTTAATATATGTAGGATTGCTGTATTCTGTATGTATATTTTATTATATAAGCTGAAATAAATTAATTATACACATATACACACAGAACAACATAATCTGAGGTAGTGGTTTCAAAATGATGGCTTGTTTGCATACAGAAAATAGTTTTATATGGTTTATTACAGACATATTGCATTTTTTATTCTTCTTAAAAAGTAATAATCCAGAAATCACTGGATTATCCAGTAATCACTGACATTTTTTTCCTGAGAGAGGTGGGGGAAGGGAGGGAGGATAATATTTCCTAAATAATCATGCATGTGTTATAGGAAATACAGCAAAAAGCTTGGGAAATAATTGGACTTATTTGCTCTGTATTTTTATTTTATTGAGATAATATTCACATAACATATATTCATATTACATAAAATTACCATGTCACAGTGTGAAACTCATGGTATTTGTTCACAATGTGTTCAGTCACCGTCACCTGTCTTCTCTCAAAACAGTGTGTGTTTGTGTGTATGTATGTATACATACCACTACTAGGGCTTGAACTCAGGGCCATTCACTCTTATTTGGTTTTCACATTCACAACTGTAATTCTAACACTTGAGCCATGCTCTACTTACAGATTTATTTCTGGTTAATATGGAGATAAGAGTCTCACAAATTTGTCTGCCTGGGCTGACTTCAAAGTGTGAGTCTCAGATCTTAGCCTCCTGAATAGCTAGAATAATTGGTAGGAGCCATAGTATTCTGTCTTCCAAAACATTTTTATCACACACAAAGGAAATCCTGAACCCAATAAGCCATCTCTTCCTACTTTGGCAACCACCACTCTGTTTCCTGGTCTGTGGATTTTCCTATTGTGGGCATTTCATATACATGGATCCCTGTGATATGGACCCTTTAAAACCTGATTTCTTTCACTGAATGTAATGCTTTTGAAGTCCATCCATGTTTTAGTAATTATCGATATTTCAGTGCTTATAAGAACAGAAGGCAGATACTTCTGAACTTTTTAATTGCTGCATAGTATTCCTTTTGGCTGCATGGTACTTCATTGTGTAGTTCTATAGTATAGTTTCCACTCATCAGTTGATGTAATGTGGATTGTTTTTACCTTTTGGCTGTTGTGAATGCTTACTTCCTTCTTGAAGCTCTTTGGCAGGTTCTGAACGTGGCACTTAGTCCTCCAAGTCACTGTCACAGTTCTGGGACTTGAAATATTTGCCAAATCATGAGATTTCCATTTAAAATGCTTACCAAGAAAAAAATAGAGTGGAGGCTGCAGGATTCATTGTTATCTGTATGTAAGATATCTTGCTTTCAGGCTGGAGGTGTGGCTTAAGTGGTAGAGCACCAGCCAAGCAAGCAAACCAAGCAAGCTAAGCAAGCTCGGCAAGCTGAGTTCAAACCCCAGTTACTGGCACCTCTGCAGTAAGAGAGATCAGGAAACAAGATGCATAGATGGAGCCAGATTTTATTTTAATTTAAATCTTGACCCTGCCATTTCCTATATAAACAAATGACTTATCCTTTATATGTTTTTTCCTCTCTGTCAGTTGAATATATAAAAGTATCTACCACAGGAATAATTGTGATAACAAAATGACTTAAACTATGTCAGCACCTATTCCATGGGCCTGTCCAATTGTAAGCATTCTTTGACTATGAGCATCTAATCACTTGATGTTATTTATTTTATCTTGTTATTTAATTTATCATGTTATTTATTTTCTACTTAGTATTTTTATTGATGACTCTTCAAATGATGATAGTCAGGAGTGAGCTCGTACCTTGAGAGATTACAGGAAGTTCAGGAATAGCTGAACTTGGGTTCTTTCAAGCACTGGACAGTCACTTAGCTGCCTTTCCTGAGAATCATCCTGTGGCTTCACTCAGCCTTGTCCCAACTTAGCAATTTCACTGTGGATGCTTTTTCTAGCATTTGATCCATCTTCATACCTGAGATGCCTGAAATTGGTTTTTGTTTGGGAACTCTTCTCTGTCTTTATGTTAAAACTGTGCTCTTTAAAAAAGAAAAAAAGAAAAACACTTGTCTCTTGCCCTTAAGAGGATGCTTTAATTGTAGTCTCTTGGGCTTTGTTCTATGCTGGTTAGGATGTGCGTTGTATATTCATTCGCTGGATGTACGCAGGAAATCTGTTCTCCTTTATAAAACAGATGCTGCTTTGGTGCCTCCTGGGTATTAAGAGTGGCGTACACCTTTAGGGGGTGTAGGAGGGGGAAGCAACTGGGTTTCTTGGCTTGTATTTTAGCTTGAACAGACTGGATTTCTAAAGGACATAGTAGCAAACTTTTATTTCCACACTAACCTGGTTTTCTTTAACAGAAATCATTTAAATGTGCATAATTACAGGGCAAAATGTCAAGCAGTCAGTTTAATTTGCTGATAAATACGTGGAGTTAATGTTTCGAAACAGTCCTGGGATTCTACATGATGAATTAGCAGGGTAAGGTAATGTTTTGTTGACGTTTGTTAACACTGTTGATTGCTTGTTTGGCTTGTGTTCTATGTTGCAGGTGGATTTTGCCTTCACAGTGTGGCAGAGCTTCCCAGAGAGGATTGTGGGGTACCCAGCACGCAGCCATTTCTGGGATAACTCGAAGGAGCGGTGGGGGTACACATCCAAGTGGACAAATGACTATTCCATGGTGTTAACAGGAGCTGCTATTTACCACAAGTGAGCAGTGTTCCCATGTCTCTTAGAGATTTGCTAGAGTTCTTTCTCCTACTCTGTGGCAATGCCTAAGTAGGAACTTAGGCCAACTCTTGTTGACAACTGTAACAAAATTAATCTGTATGCTTGCTTAAGTTTTGTTGATGTGGCCAAAGTTGTGTGTGTGTGTGTGTGTGTGTGTGTGTGTGTGTGTGTGTGTGTGTGTGTGTGTGTGTGCGCGCGCACATGACTACTGGCGCCCAACTCAAAGTATTTTTTTTTAATAAAACCAATGAAATTTGTTGGCTTATTGCGTTTCCAGAAATTTAGGGAGAGTAGCATTTTCAGTTAAGCAGACATGAGAATCACAGCGACAAAAGTTGTGGCATTTAACTGAAATAGAATTATTTTAATTTTTATTGTTATTATAAAGGTGATGGTCAGAGGTGTCATAGTTACATAAGTCAGGGAAAGTGTTCCAAAAGTAAATTCTTATTTGAGCAGCTCCACTCACTGTTGTAGATGCTCAAGTTCATCATTGAGTGAAGCAGAAAAAACTTCCCTTCCAGGTCAGCGCTCAGAGCTAACAAGGGGGGAGATACAGTAGGAAGTTCAAGAGATATGGGAGACAGCAGAACACACAGTGGAATAAAGTAAAGGACAGGAGTGGTGGAGATGGGGCAGGTTGGAATGTGACCTGGAGGCTCTTCACTGAGCTAAAGCCCTGGGAACAGTGACTGAAGACCAGAGGAAGTTAGCCAAGAGTGTTCTGGCATGAGGACTAGGTAGGATGCCCAGAGGCAAAATGTTGGGAGAACCATCAAGAAGGATTATGTGACTATTGACCAGAATAGAATGGGGAAGAGAAGGACCAAGAAAAGTCTAGACATACAGGTTCTGGAAGACTTGACCATTTCCCCTAAGAGACCTGGGAACCAGTGCAGGGATTTGAACAGAATATGTCAAGGCTGTTATTGAAACATCTGCTCAGCATGCCATGTGGAGAACACTATATAAGGGGGGAGCAGACAAAAAGCAAAGAAATCTAATAGGAGCTGATTGAGGCAAAAGATGATAGAGCCTGGGACCAAGAAGTTGACAATGGCGATGAAAAGTGGTGACCAGATGGTGAGCGTATTTTGAAGAAGCTTCAACACGATGTCCTAACTGATTGGGTGTAGGGTTTGATGACTCCCAAGCTTATTGATGAGGGTAGTGGAAAGATGGAAGCCATTAGCGGAAATGGGAAGTGCTACAGATGTCTTGAGTATTACAGAAAATGTAGGAGTTCAGTCTTGAGCATGTAAAGACATCTAAAAGGATATGTCACAAAAGTTCATGGATGGAGATATATGTTGAGCACTTGCAAATATCTGAGCTTTAAAGCCAGTTGACTGGACCAGGATAGTGAAAGTACTGACCATTAATATTTCTCCCAGTCTTTTGTCTTAATGAGACAAGCACACTGATCTTACCATAGCCTTAGAATTTTGCCTTCTTCTCAAGGATAGGGTTGAAAATGCCCAAGTATAAACTGGCCATTTGGGCTGATTAAACACTGATTTCAAGATTTCACCTTTTGAAAGTTCATTATTCTCCATCCTCCTGCCACACCACACAGATGCATCTGATTCGTTCAAATGATTGTCTCATTTGTAAGTAACTTCTCTTGCTGTCTATATATTCAGTTTCTCTTTCTGTTATTAATGCTATCGATGATGTGCTTAGGAAATCAAAGAAGGGTTGTGTGTTTAAAGTTTACTTGCCATTATGTAATGGTGGCCTCCTGTGAAACTCTTTTGGTTTTTATAGATATTATCACTACCTGTACTCCCATTACCTGCCAGCCAGCCTAAAAAACATGGTGGACCAACTGGCCAATTGTGAGGACATTCTCATGAATTTCCTGGTGTCTGCTGTGACAAAATTGCCTCCAATCAAAGTAACCCAGAAGAAGCAGTATAAGGAGACAATGATGGGACAGGTAAGAGTAAGAGATTGTTCTTCCCTTCCTTTGCTCACTTAACTGGTGGTTAGCTCAAGATAAGGACATATGTTCCTCCAGATACTTTACCTAGAAATACGATGAGAAGATACAGACATACAATACATACAGAAGATCTGTATGTGATGGACACTTGGAAAGACATAATTCAAGAGTATCTTTATGTCAAGAGTAGAAAGCTGTGTGTGTGTGTGTTTTATGTTTTTTTCTTTTAATTTAAACTTTATTATAAAGGTGAGTACAGAGGGGTTACAGTTACAGTCAGGTAATGAGTACATTTCCTTTTGAACAATGTCACCCCCTCCCTGATTTTATCCCAGTTTTTCCCTTCTTGAACTCCCTACCTCCCCGCCCCAAGTTGTATAATTCATTTCCAACATAGTGTCTAGTGAGTATTACTGCTGAATTAATTCACTTTTTGTCTCACCTTTTCTGTGCTTCTCCCTCCCCTCCCCAAATCAGATAAACCTTTGTCTTGTATTTAAGACAAAGGTTACAGAAATCAAAAGCAGTGACAGAGGGGAATAAACCAAGGGGGTAGGGAGAGATAACTACAAACAGTACAATGAGAAAAAAAAAAAAACCTCTTGTTTTCAGTTCTTGAAGTTCATTTTGATAAGCATCATTTTATATGATTATATGCATATAGCTATTGAGCCCTTGTGATCCTCTCCTAAGAATATCCTCCTTTGTTCTCACCATGTGAATCTTTAGTGTGTCGTTTAATTAATCATGTCCAAGTGTAATTATTTGTCTTTTACTATCCATTGGATTTACATGTAGATTTATGGGCACATTATAGTTATTACAAATGAGGGAAACCATGCAGCCTATGTTTCTTTGGGTCTGGCTTACTTTGCTTAAGAATGGAAAGCTTTTCTGAAACCTATCAAATGGTATGAGAAAGACAGGCTCACCATAGACTAGACGGCATAAATAACAAATATTCATTCCTCAAAATTCTGTAGGTTGGGGATTCTAAAATCAAGGCACCAGCAGATTTAGTATCCAGCAAGCTTCCCAACGCATAATTGTTTCTTCTGGCATCCTTGTTAGATGGATGCTAATTCAATTCTTGAGTACTTCACCTTCTTGAACTATTCATCTCTCAACTGCCTACCTGTAATATTATTATTTCAGAGATTAAGCTTAGAAGTATAAATTTAGAAGTACCTAAACATATGTAGTCCATATTGAATGTAAAGAAATTATGTCAGTTTATTGTCATCACTGTAGTGAGATGAGTATCCTTCATAGTCAAATACCAGGTATCACGGTACTGATTGTTCTGGAACCAGCATTTATAAGCTGTGGGAATATCAGTTACTTTCTGAAATTTGGTTTTGTGGCATTTGGCATAGATTTGCCTAATTCCTGGCCATTAGTTTATTAAACATTAGTGTGACTAGTGAAATAAATGAATAACATGCGCTAAGCTTATACTTTCATCACTTCTTTCCCAGTGTTTGATGGTTGACTCAGAATAATGTTAAAATCCAGAGTCAATGATACTTGAGTGATTGAACTGGGTATGTGTGTATGCGTATATGTATGTACTTGAGTGCACAAACCCATATGGGTGCATATGCTCACATAGAATAAGAATGAACTGGAGCTTTTGGCAGAATTCAACTTACATACGTATGTAAATAGAATATATTTATATATATATATATATATATGTAAACAATTTTGTCTGGATGTGGGGTCTGTACCTTTGGATGCAGAAATGACTCACCCACATCAATTTAGGAACAAAGCAAGCAGCCTGTTGGGCCATTTCCTCCATCAGGAGCTCCACCAGACAGCTTAATCTGTTACCTTTCTTTGTTTTTTTTTTTTTTTTCCTAAGAACACGTCTCCTAGTACAAATGCTAAAGAGTGGGTCCCGCATTCTTTCCCTTTCTAGCTTTCAGCAAATAACTAACTTCCTTAAAGTCTGTGAAGTGGGAGTACTGTGACTCAGGAGACACTTCACCTGGTTGTTGTGAAGCCCAGATGAGCTTCATAAAAACACTTTGCAAATAGTGTCAGGCTATTCTGCTTCTCAGAGGTAACAACATTTGTATTTATCTTTGATGTTATGTTCAAGTATGTTGACACTCATAGTGTTGAAGACACTGAGTAATTCTCATACTAAAGTGTACCTTTCCATGAAAGTATGCTTCTAACAATGTGTCAAGGGGTAAACGAGTAACACACACACACACACACACACACACACACACTTTTGTAAACCCGTAAGTTGGGTATTTATTGAGTATCTACAGCAACAAACTGACGCAGGTGTCATTTCTGCCACGGTACAGTCTTACATGTACATTCTTCTATTTTTTTTCTTTACTGTAAAGGTGATTTACAGAGGGGTTACAGTTACGTTAGTAAGGAAATGAGTACAATTCTTGTCCAACATTGTTACCCACTCTCTCGTTTTATTCCTCTATCTCCTCCCATCTCCTCCCCTGGCCTCACACACAGACTTTAAAAGTCTGTGTTTTAAACATTTGCAGATTTTATTTTTCTCTGTAATTGGGCACACCATTTTCCCTTGTATCATAAAAATATCGTTTTTTTAAGTTTTTTTTAAAAAAAGAAAGTGTGTTGTTCTCCTTCAATTTCAGCACTTAAGCCATTGAAGGCTTTGTTTTTTGTCAGTTCAGTGTCGATCATGTACATGGCTTATAAATATTTCACCAGCCTTTAGGACAACTTACAGAGTTAAAAAGGTGGTCGCTATCTTTTTATACTTACCTAGAATAATCAGAAGTTCAATCATCATTTCAAACATAATCTTTTGGCATTGGAAGAGAAGGAAAGGCAACGATTCTTGAGTTAAGTGAGGAGCAGAGCTCTGAATTTTAGTGTCTAACAGATATACCTTCTAGATCACTGAATCTGGACTCATCGCCAGAAAACAGATTTTTAGATGCTTTATGCTACTAGTATGAATGAAGTAAGCATTTTATTTTGTTCTTTAGCTATACATGTGACTCTTTAACAAAGGAGTCAGTGGGATCTTTATGAAGTCAGTGAAATGGGAGAAAGGAGAAAGGAACAAATAGATACTACATGGCTAGTCATAGTATTCGGTCCCAAGTACAAAAGCAAGCATTCTATTTAGTGACTAGAATAGTTGAGGTTCACTTAATAAAGTTCATCACTCGCTGGCCACAGCATTAGTCTATGCAGAGAACCAGGTGTGTATTTAATAACAGGAACGAACTTCTCATGTCTTGGAAATCCCTCTTGGCAAACATCACTGAGCCTTGCGTGTCACCACCTGCATTGGTAGTGCAGCTTGGTGGCCACCCGCCAAGTTCTGCTGCTGTTAGCCTGGCTTGGTTTGCTGCAGCATTTCCCTTTCATTATGCCCTCCTCTCATTCTCATCCTTTCTCTCCTTTTCCCTAGACTTCTCGAGCTTCCCGTTGGGCTGACCCTGACCACTTTGCCCAGCGACAGAGCTGCATGAATACATTTGCCAGCTGGTTTGGCTACATGCCGCTGATCCACTCTCAGATGAGGCTGGACCCCGTCCTCTTTAAAGACCAGGTCTCTATTCTGAGGAAGAAATACCGAGACATTGAACGACTTTGAGAAATCCGACTGAGTGAGGGAGGGGAAGTGAGACGGGACCGGTGTCCAACCTCTCTCTCTTCCCAGTGCAGATCCGCCCCATCAGCGGAGCCAGATTGTGCCAAGCATCCAAATAAACTCTGATGAACAGAGTAACAAAACAAAAAATGAAACACAAAAGGCCAATGAGAACTCAACTCCTGGCTCCTGGGACTGCACGGGACTGCTCACTCACCTCATCCGGCGTCTGTGTCCCAAGACTAGGTTGTGTACAGTTTAATTATGGAACATTAAATAATTATTTTTGAAATGATTGCTATGCAGGTTTAAACTTTTTTAATGATCAAAACTATTAAAAACCAGAGTTCTTTCTTTAATCAAAATTGTGTTGGTTGTGACTGTTTCAAAGCTGCTACTCCTCTTTTCCCCAGACATTGCTGCCCTTGGTCACGCAGGGTTTCCTGCAGTTACAAAAGCTCAGACTTCATGGGAAACACAATGAGTCAGTCAACCCAGGGTCAAGAAACAACTGAGCATATGTTAAGAGAAGCTCACTATTCAACCTTGCCAGTGCAAATTGTTTTCCTATTTGAATTTTCAAATCCACTCGAACTTTTATATCTAAAATGTCGATGCATGACTTCCAGGTAGGCAGTTCTAACAGAACACGTTATGTTTGAGTTGTAGAAGTATGATACTTTTTTTTTTCCCCAGTGGGAGGGTGGGAGGGAATTAGTACCAAGAAGACATTAGTGGAATTAAGAATTGTTCGGTTTGAACAAGGAACCCTTCAGACGACCCACCAGTATGTTAACTAGATGGAAATGGTTGCCCACAACAGAAACCCAATGCTTTCCAGGGATATGGGCTACATTATAGATTCAACCACTGACATATGTTTGATGAGAGTTAGAGACAGGCTTTGGTTTAGAGGCCAAAGAAACCAGGGTGGACTGGTGGGGCGGGGGAGGGGGTTGAGACAGATTATTTCTAAAACAAGCTCTTTGTTGGTGTAAAACTCAAGCTTCAGAGGCTTCTCTGTTGAGAAAGAGGTAATTATGTGTAAGCACACACCATTGAACAGAGGATTACTGTGAAATGTGAAATAACTTAACCGAGGGGATGCCTAGCCATGGGAACCTGAATACCATTTTTGGTGAAACATGGTTTTAAGCAAGGATCTGGCAAACAAACTAATCAGAAACAAATGTGCATACTGTTTTGTTTTCATTTTTAGATGGGTAATTTAGTTGTGCTCCTTGTAAAAAAAAAATTCTATCCCTGAATTAATGATGATTGTGAAACTTCAGTAATAAGCAAAGACAAACAAAACCCATAAACCATATTCCTAAGTTCCACTATAAACATGGAGACTTCTAACTTCTGATATTTAAATATTTGCAGAAGAAAACAGGGGCTAGAAAGATGATTAGGTCCCCATACCTATGATGTAAAATAAACAACAGCACTTTAGTTTTCTTTCCCCTCTTTAAATTCTCATACATTTCAAACATTTAATGTCCAGTTTTGTTTTAGAAGGAAACTATCAGCACAGACTTACATTTCAATAATGGCCAGCAGCTGGCTGAGGCCAAGGAAAAACCATACATCCACTGAGTTCACAACTCATACTTTCTTTGTAGGTATCTAGAAGCAAGTGGGGAATTTCCTTGATATACTGGAGTAGGTGTAATAAAGAGAAGTAAAAGTAGATGCTTGTTGACATCCAGAGAGATTACTTCATTGGCTCGCTAAGAACAGAACATGGACTGGAAGTCACTATCCATATTCTGTTATGTGAGTGGTGCATAGACAATGAGTTTTACTTACAGGGGGCTTTCCTCTATAGCCTTGTGACTCACAACCACTCCCTAAGCATTCTTCTCATCCAGTTCATCCCATCCTTGGCCCATTCTTAAACATATGACATTGTCTCTTCAGGAGATGCAATATCTCTTAAATATTTTCTCAAAAGTACCTCATGAGTCCATAGTTCTGACACATGTATCTTTCAATCAAGTGCCCAAATAGATTTTCTAACGTTTAAGCTCCATTTCTCACCATGTTAAAGGATTAGCAAGTAATCTCTATTCATCTGGCCTGTACAAATTGTATCTAAATTATTTCCAGAGTGAGTATTATTCTTACATCTTTCTCCTTTGCAAAAAAAAAAAAAATGCAATACTTTGTTCAACACCCCAGGCCAACTTAAAACTTACCTTGTCATTACAGCTCACAAAGCAGTGTCCCTAATTGTGTCAGTCAGCGGATTCAACAACTTGCCTTGCCAGATTTACCTGTCATAAAATCATAAGGCACGTAGTCTCCTCCAACATGTGTTATCTGAGGGGCGGGGTGGTAATTATAAATGAGAATGGGATCTGACACTGCCTCTACTTGAAATCTCCAAGGCTTCATTTTATGTCATTCTTTGAACAAATCTCTTTGGGATGCTAGCTACTGTCTTCTTTTCTCATTGGGAATATACAGCTGGGAATTGAACAAGGCTAAGCAAATCAGTGAGGCCCAACAGCGAAATGTAATTTTAATTCTCTTAGGAAAGAGTTGTGTGTTGAATTGCAGCAATTTGACAAATCGTAGCCATTGCTGCCGGATGTCAGGAGTTATCTCTTAGCCAATTTTAATGATAACCACGGGTCTCTAAGTGGACTAACGTGCTGAGTTGGTAAGATGCCAAGGGCAAAGAGTAGTGCAAACTACAAAATGAATTACATGCAGAAACTCCATAGCAAACTCAGCCACTTGTAATCTTCACACATTTTTTCCCTAGCGCCTGTTAGTACCTATGCTCTTAAAAATAATTTTTAAAAGCTATCTATGTATTTATTTCTATGAAACGATTTGTAAATATCAGTGCTTATGTGCATTATAAAGTAAACCTATCATCTTTATTCACAATAATAGAATGACTCTTAAGTTGAGACTGTAGAGAAAAATCCATGCAATAATTCTAGTCACATCACACACACACACACACAGAGCAAGGCTAGGTGGCTATACCTGGGCATACCATGCACTTTCCAGATAGGATGCTTCTAAAGAAAGGGAAATCTCATGCCTGGAATTGTATGGTTATTACAATTTCATTTCTTCTTGTTACAAATGGTGCTCAAAGGAGGATCAATCCTGGTTGCTTCCTTCAATTTCCCTTTAAGAATGATTTTTTGGTTTTCATTGCAGTAGGCTATGTTAGCCTTTATTTCAGTGGTTCTTAAATTCCTAGTGACTTGAAAGAACATTATGCTGGTGGCCTTTCATAAAGGTTGCTGAACTTTAATCAGGGGTGAGAAGATGACATTAACAAATCTATATTGTTCTTTTCTTTAAAAAAAAAAAGATGATTGATTTAATCCAACCTGTTTAAAACCATAACAACAAGGTAGAAATCTTTATCAAGTTGTAATCTGAATAAGATTTGCAAAGGCTCAAACAGACTTGCTATACCTGTATCATCTGTTCCTTGGAATCTTGAAACCCTCCAGAATTATAGGTACTAGTTATGAACATGAACTCTCAAGTCCAAATGAGCCTGCCTTCTGAGAGTTAATAGAATCAGTGGGCAGCCTGCATGTCAGGACTGTAGTTGCAAACTTCATTTACCTTATTTCTGTTTCCACAACTACAGACAAGCACTCCTTAGATGCTTTTGTCCTGCGTGGCCAGATGTAACCAAGAAAGCCCTTTCACTGATGGCCATATTTTCTCAGGCTTGAGAAAAAGTTGGTTTGAGTTGAATTCTCAGTGAATAAACATCTCAAACTGTGCTAAACTTGTCTCATTTAGGATTCAAATTTCAGTATGGGGTGATTAAATTATTCCTTAGCTCTACGTCTATTTTTAAAGGGGGAAAAGAACATGACAAGAAAATGCTCTCCTGTATATTCATGAATGCTGTCCAGGAGCTCTTGATAGAAGCCTAATATTTACAGAATAATCTCAATAATGAAGGGAACTCCTGGTTGGAAATCATCTGTCTTTGCTCTTTCCAAGACTCAAAGGATTTTCTTTACATGATTTTCATTTAGCTGAGATTCCAGCCTTGTCACTGACCTACAAGTCCAATATATTGCCTATCTGGAACCAAAATGAGCCTTCTGTGGCAACCATTGGGGAAAGCAACCATTGAGCAAGATGAGCTCTCAGGATGACATGATCTCACCCTTGTTTAAAATCAAGTCGAGGTAGCCTTTCAGTCACTCTATTTTTGTAATGATTTGCCTTTAAGGCCTCAAAGGTCACTTGATTTCTGCAATAGTTTTCTGTTCTTCTACAGGAACACATTCCTCTCCTTTTGGTTCTAATTCTTATAAAATTTAAGGCCATGCAAATGACCTGTTACCATGTAATGAACCTTGTATATTTATTCTGAGAGAAAAATATGTATAGGTTATGTTGAGGGATAGAAAGAAAGACATGGAAAACTGGAACTATTTTAGGTGGTAAATTGTAAAGCAAAAAAAAAAAAGTATACCTTATTTTGTATACGATGTACATTTGGGACAGAGTTTTCTAATCTGTTATCAATGTTTTTGTAGTGTCACCACCAGATCTTTTCTGAAGATGTTTTCCTCATTTGTTATAGATGATTAATGATTTAGTACAAATAAGCCCTAATGTATGTATGTGTGAACGAGAGAGAGCGAGCGTGTGCAAGAAATTTCAAAGCCATAGATGTTGCTTTACTTCACTGATCTGTGTAACTTTATGTCTGGGTTTTGCCATCCAAGATAGATTGTTTTATAGAGTGTCACCAAAGACTTTTTCCTTCCAATTTATAGACAAAAAAAGAAATTATTAATAAATGACATGACTTTTCATCTGTGTGGTTTTTATTCCATCTTTTCTGTTGAATATAGAAAGATGCCAGTTCCCAGGAGGATAAAATGTGTTGGGAGAGCTTTGATGGGTTCTACGGGAGACAAATAGATGAGGCTGAACCGAATGTGCTAGGTGGAGGTCCAACTCTCCCAGCCTGGCTTCACCCCAGCACCCAGACTCATGGGGAAGCACAGCGCTGCCAGCAACAGCCATGTTCCAGGCCAGATGCAGCTGGTGCTGTTGGATGGCAGCCAGGGTGAATGGTGGTGATGTGCCCAGTTCACAGCGTTCCTCCACACAGATCCTGAGACCAAGTGGCAGGGCTGGGCCCCAGAGCATCTGGAGGCTGACAGCTGTGGCCATTACCCCCCTTGGTTTCAACTACTGCCTGGAGCTCATGAATTACTGGCTGACGAAGCATTTATTAGATTGGTCTTTTTCAAAAGAATGTATAAATGGCTCCAGGTGTGTTGCAGCTCCATGATTTAGGACCAGTATCATCATGTTTTAGGACACTAATGAATCTCTTCCTCAGCTTCCTCTCCTCCCTTTGCCTCGTTCCCTGCTTCCTCTTTCCACACCAATGGTCATCTTCACCATTTCCATTACCCTTCTACCCTCTTTCTTTGAACATTTTCTGTGTGTATGTGTGTTGATACTGGGGCTTGAACTCAGTACCTCCTCTCCCTTAGCTTTGTTTTTTTCTTTTTAGCTCAAGATTGAACCACTCTTCCACTTCTGACTTTTTTTTTTTTTTTGCTGGCTAATTGGAGATAAAAAGTCTCTTGGATTTGTCTGCTTGGGCTGGCTTTGAATCATAATTCTCAGATCTCAGCTTCCTGATTAGTTAGGATTATAGTCATGAGCCTCTAGCTTCTCATTCTTAGGACATTCTTTCCAGAAAGGACTTTCCAGAAAGTCAACACTTTCAAATACTTGCCAGGGAGTAAATGCCAAATCAGCTCTGAGAATGTTGATGGGTTCGATGTCATGAATCAAATGTATAAGATATGTTTCAGTTATTCATATTCTCCCAACAACTCGTGCACTGAGCACTGAGTAGAGCAAAAGACAAGATGAGGTTGGACAAGGCAAGGCTAAAGGAAGTGGTGCAGGTTGGCTCAGAAAGGAAAGTGCCAGGTCCCAAACTGGAGCAAGTCTGTGATGGAGCTGCCTGAAAAGTCTAATGATAGAATCATTCCCAAGCTGAGGGACAAATGAGAAGGCTAGTTAGAGAAGTTCCTTTTAAATTTAGTCCCAGCCTACCTCACAGATGTTTCGACGAATGCTCCAGCATACAGAATCCTTCTGGCAAACCTACTTCACAAATTACAGATGGTGCCACTTGGTGGCCTTGAGCGTTTGCACCAAGTCCAGTCATGAGGAGAGAAAATGAGAAGTGATTTGCAAGCATCTGCATCCTCCTATATTGGTCTCCTCTGACTTTGTGCAGTCTCTTGGGGAACTCAAAAGACCGTGACAAAGAAGTAGGCAATGTGTCACCTGTTCTAGGCTCAATTATGCTTTGATATAGCAAAGACTCACCTATGTCACTGGCTTACAGATTTTTAGCTTTTAACCTTATGCATATTAGCTCTTCAGTTTTCAAGGCAATCTTTGGAGCCCAAGCATCTGGGTTCAGACTTGGACTATTTCTCTTGGTAGATTTGTGACCTCATAGAAATTACCCCTTTGTCTTAATTTCCTCAAGTTAGTACTCTCCTAAACCTCATGCAGTTCTTATGAACATTAAATGAGTTAATAAGGCTCTCTAAATAGCCCCCGAAACAATCAGCATATAATTCTTACCTATTAGTAGTAGCTAATATTTTACCAAAATTGTCTTAAGAGTCTTTCCCTTAACCTGTGAAAGAAAAAGCATTCTTGGCTTAATGTTGAGGATGTTAATACTGTTTCAGAATACACTGTGGTCTTTTTAGTATCACAGGCACCTCTTGTTTTCAATTAGAACTAAGTTTGTTTTTCTGCCCGCCAGCATGAAATCAGCACAGCTTTCAGAACAGAAATAAAGCTGTTGCCTTTTGGCTTTTCTGAGTGAGTCTGAGAGATGGTCTGCTTTTCATTCTCATTCAATGGCATATTTTTGAGGTAGCCCAGGACAGAAATGAAGTTTGGGTGCTAATCTTTATTGTTTTCCCACCACCCCCCTACTGTGCCTTAAATTATATAAAGAAAAATGAAGACAAAAGTCTCGCCAATATGTAAATGATTTGCCAAGTTTGAATTTCTGTGCCAAACTGAAAGGCAAGTAACCTGGTTTCTTTGGCCAACTCTACTTGTAAAATAAGCCCAAAATGTGTTTTTAATCACATCATCCATATAATAGGGTAGAAAAAATTAAGCTTGGGAGAATGAAACTTGGAGGCTGTTGCAACTGTTCCCTAAAGATCTCTCTCTACATGTTCTTTTATGACACATTTTTTAAAACCTTAAAATAAGCATTACAGAGCTATTTCATATATGCTATATTTTATTTTACCCAACTCTTAACCATTGGAAATTTAGGTTGTTTTATAATATCTTACAAATCTGTGGTAAATATTTAATTGGCATTCAGTCAATATCATCAATGCTTTGCATTGATTTGTGCTAAGGACACATCCATAACCATTATTTTAGAGCAAGTCATCCACTTGAAAGTGGGATTTCAAATATTATAAATATTTGAAAGGGTTTGGCTATATATTCACGGCATATTTAGTCAAGCCTACTGAACCGAAAGAAAACCTTATCTAAGAAGAATTACATGTTTTTTGAGTAAGAAAAGAAAAATATTTCTTTTTTGGGTTGCCCTCCAGTCCAACTGCTAGGTAGTTATAGAAAAGAGATAATAATTTCTGAATGATAAGCACCAAGAATTAATCATTTGAAATTTGTGAAGTCTATGTAGAACATATACTAATTATAGTTCTACAACCAAAACTGTTTCAAATATATGGGGTTTATATAAAGTGAAATAGCAAAGGGTAATGATTCAAGATTCAAGATACAACATTCAGGATGCAGTTGTGGATCAGAAAAACAAAGGATGTGTGTTTTTTCTCATATGTGGAAGTTAGATCCAAAATATAAACATACTTAAAAATACACACAGCACCATATGAATATGTATACAATCAACTTAGCTAAAAGATAGCATATGTAGGAGTGAGATTCTGTGGTGTAACCCTTTTGAACAACTATCATACAGTTCAAAATGAATAGCAGGAAGCTGAAACACATCTTGGCTACAGGGAAGGAAGAACTACAAGAAAGGCAGAGAAATGAAAAGAGGATTGGTGGATGAATATGGTCATCCACAGATGTGAAATCTGAGTTAGGAAACTTGAGATGGTGTGATGGGACAGGCGTATGTATGGAGAAGAAAATGATGGAGAGGATGGCTGATAAGATGCATTGTACACCTAATTGGACATGTTAAACTGAAGCTCTTTGTACAATGATTTGAGGAAAGCAAAACAACAAAAAGTAAATCAGCAGCTCCCAAAAGCCTTGGAGCAGGGCTCCAAAGTTGAGAGTCCCATTCAAGGTACACCGGATCTTCATCAAATTCAAGGCAATGGCTTGCTGAGAACTGGGGCAGGGCAGCACTACAGACACAGACTCAGGACCTGGATTCAGATATTCATACTTAGGGCACGGTGGAGTTTCTCTCTAGTCTTATGCAAATTCACCAGCAAGAAAACAAAAGTAGTTTAAAAAGTATTAGCCCAGGGGAAGAAACAAGAGAGGGCAATTCACTGTAATACGATATGCATAACTAAGGGGTATGGACCTTATGGTGGGATCCTAACATGACTGGCTTTCAAGTGTTTTAGATATCAGGCTCCTTTGAGGTTCAATCAATGCTCTTGCTTCCAGCCAGAAGCACATGCCCAGAAGCACATGCCTGTGAAATCTGACATACAACAAAAATCATTAGGACTCACTGAACTTCCTCTATATTTATTCATGTTCTCCAAGGCTCTATTGATAGCAGGGTAAGAAATGCTTTCCTAGATCATAGAAAATTACAGAAGTAGGAATCTCTAGTTTATTAAATCTGATAGCCATATTTCTTAAGCAGTCTCTCTACATACTGGATTTCAATTTTATAGAAAAATTTTAGTTTTCATTTTGTATCACATTTCCACTAAAAACAGAATGACAAAATCCACCAAATTTTCAGTTACTTTTTACTGTTCAATCCTTGAGTACTCAATATCAGTGGATATTGATCTATGATTTGTGTTCATAAAGATGATTGAATTCATTGGCCTGAGATTCTTACTGGGAAAATGAACTCAAGGCACCCTAGGTCCAAGCGTCAACCTGCATTATTGACATTGCCAAAAATATAATTCATACCAAAAACCATTTGGTAGAGAAAATTGCTTCCTTGACATGCATACATGTCAAGTAGAGACAGATAGATAAATAGATAAAATATAGATATGCAAAAGTATATATATATATATATATATATACTTTTCTAGCTCTGTTTAAAAAAATGTATGAATGCATGTAATCTGATCTAGTTTTTCCAACTAATGAGTGTTATTCCACCCCCTTCCTTAGGTAAGGAAAGAACATTCAGATTTTTCACTGAATATCATATATATATATATATATATATATATATATATATAGCCAATCTGTTTCTAACTTTTTTGGAGAAATTTCTTTAAGCCAAGCATATCTCAGAAGCATTGCATGTTAGTTGCTTCATTTTCACACCCCCAACTCCTTATTTATAGCTCTAGATATTGGCAAGAACAAATTTCTTCATCTATTTTTTGACATAACATTGTCTAAACACTTTATTTTGAGACCCTCTCCTTTTTTTCCTTTTTTTTCCTCACCAATCAACTTATAGGGTTATAAAAATAAAGCATCAAACTGTTTAAAGGCAATGACTCTGCACTATATTACTGAATCTTTAATTATAGAAACAACTGTTCTTGTGCTATTTAGATGAACACCTTAGTCATTCTGCATGGCTGTTAAAAATTACTCTCTAGCTAACCAAAAGCTAAGGATCCTTTTGAATTAGGCTGGTCACAGATCACCTTGGAGTATAACTCCACTACCTTCTCAAAGTGGATAATGGCATTAGCATAAAACTTGAGGTTATTTTATACAGTTATGATTATCCTGTTGCAGTCTTCAAAGATAAGGCCACATTCTTCTGTAAAGCTATGACCATCTTCGAGGGATGAAATAATTTATCATATGAGTAAGATAATAGAGAAAGAAAATGGAAGCTTTGTGTATAAATTCTGGGTAAGCAAGAGTGAAGGTCTTAACCCTCTTAGTTTTGACCATGGCTTCTGAACTTGAATGCCCATAAAAGAATGTTATTTAAAAAAACACATGGATTTCTGAGCTCACAACAAGATTTTGGACGGAGTGTGTCCCATCATCTGCCCATTTAAAAAATATGATCAGTAACTTCTGATATATGGTCTCACTAAAATCATTGTTTAGTCATGGAAGCCTTTCAGAATCTGATTAAAGATTCTGAAACCTATGGATCAATTTAAATTTACACTGTCATAGTCCATTCAGGCTTCAATAACAAAACACATTTGACTGGTTAATTCACAAATCACATAAATTTATTGGTCTCAATTCTGAAGCCTAGAAAGTCTAAGATCAAGGAGCCAGCTAAGTCAGTGTCTGCTAAGTCCTGTTCCTCGTAGACGGTGACTCTCAGGGCTCTACTTGGTGGGAGGGACAGAGTTCTTCAATCTTCTTACTCAGGGCCTTGCACTTCTTGGCTTTCTCGCTCAGTTGGTGCTCTACAACTTGAGTCATGCCTCTAGTCTGGCTATCTGCAGGTAATGGAATCTTTGGGACTTTTCTGCTTGGGCTTGCTTTGAATTTTGATTCTCTGGACCTCAGTTTCCTGCTAGGATTACAGGGTGAGCCACTGGCTCTCAGCTTCCCTCACCCCTATTCTTTAAGGCACTAATCCTGTGCTTGAAACCAGAGCTGTATCTCCAAATCATCTCACAAAATTTGGGGGAAGACATTACCATTCAGAGCATGTCAAATACATCTAGAGAAATAGCTTAACTAACAAATCTGACCATATAGCATTGCTATGTAGGAGTAGTCAAGGTTCTCCACTGCTCAGGAGATTGGCAACAGCCTCATGTGGTTGGCTGGAACTTCCATGACTTCATTCTTGATACCTCTCAGTGTGCTTCCAAGTTTCATGCTTGTTACCTGAATGTATTTTACTTTTTTAATCCCTCATGGCTTATGCTGTTTTACTTCCTGGAATCCTGTCTCCTCCTTTCCCAAACCTACTTCAGATCATTTTTCACTGATTTCTCAAGAGTGAACTATGTCAATACTTCTTCCAGAATTTTTGATTCATTTTTCCCTGGTTGTTTTTCATAAGTTTTACCATAGTATCCTGTGCACATTGCTTTCACAGTATATAAACTTTAAACTGCAGTTTTTTTTGTTCAGGTACCTGGCTGGCCCATAATGGGGAAATAAACAAGGACAGAATATTTCAGCCAGTTGCTTGTGTCAGTGATTAGACAGGCCTAGCAGGCAATGTGTTTATTGAACAAACAACTAGGATGATTTCACAGGACTTAGGAAGGCTCGTTCAGATAGACATGACAAAAATCTGATCTCTCCAACATGGAATCAAAGAAAATAGAAGTCCTTTCTCTCATGGGTCATGTGTTAATGGAATTGAACTTTTTAACTTAGAGCGGAAGCATTGCATATTGCTAATTGGAAGAGTTAATTCCATGCTTCTTTTCTTTTTCATTTTCATTCACTTTAATAAAATACTTTTTGAACTTCCTGGCCCTTGTTTTTGCCATGCTGTGAGAAGTCCAGGGCAGAAGGTTAAAATGAAACTCTACCCCCTCCCTCACACTGCCCAGCTGGAGATTCTCTCTTCCATGCAAGCCTAGAGAGAGCTGAATTTCTTTTCTCTTTGCTTTATTTTGTTTTGCTTTAAAGAAGCCATGCACAGCTCCACTCATTCAATTATTCATATAATATCATTCATTCAAAAGTATTTATGAGATGATTGCCAGCAAGGTCAAATGTTTGCTATGTAACTAGGCTTATCATTTATAAAAATCTCACAAACTACAAAAACCAGTGTCATAAAAGGAAAATAAAGTCATTTCTGATCTACCAAACTGCTAGCATATATACACCCACACACACCTGCACACACACAGCACATGATGAGCATGAAATGGATCTGTCCAAAGCAGACTTTCTTATTGGAAGCACTAATGTTATCTGTTTACAGTGAAGAGTTCAGAGGCTGCCTCTGACATCAATCTTGGCAAGCCTAGTGCTCAGGAAACAATAACAACAGGTGAAGCAGGAAGCTGAAGCCCTTTTATCTCTTCCATTTTTGACATTTATTTTCCTCTTCATACCACCAGATGGGTGATGGTTCATACATTGATATATTTAGCGGTCTGGAACAAAAATTGCTGTGCTCTGAAGAGAAAAATAACATTAAAGTTTTTTTAATAATTATTAAAGATGTTAGATTTTTTTCTATTTTGAGTAACTGGTATGAAAAACAAAAAGCTTAAAACCATACACGGAATTGTGAATCAAAATCCAAGAAACAAAGCAGTGTTCAAGATAAGATGTGGAGCTGGACGTCAGTGGTTCATACCTGTAATCCTAGCTACTCAGGGAGCTGAGATTTGAGGATGGCAGTTCAAAGCCAGCCCAGCCAGGAAACTCTATGAGACTCTTATCTCCAATAAACCACTCAAAAAACCAGAAGTGGTGCTGTGGCTCAAGTGGTAGAGCACTCGCCTTGAGCTGAAGAGCTGAGGGACAGCACCCAGGCCCAGAGTTCAAACCCCATGACCGACAAAAAAAAAAAAAAAAGGATGTAGAACAGGGTTCATTATTGTAGTCGTCCTTGGGTGGAATATGCAGGATTTATGGTAGTTTATTTCCCAGTCCTACTTCCTAGCCAAGGTGTGCTATAAAGTATGAAACCAGAATTGTGAATAGAAGTATGTGCAGCTAGGATGCTTAAAGAAGCATAGCCATGAATAACCAGAGTCCTCATTAAAGACAAAGGATGGACGTCATGATCCTGGTGACACGGGGTATCATACATGTCAGAGCTGGAGAACTGGCATAAATACAAGAAGATCCTGTTGATGAAAAAATATGCCACAGATAAAGGAGTAAGATGATCAGGACCAGAATATACAATGTACGAAGTGAGCCAGGGAAATTATTTCAGTCAAAGGCTTTGGATTTCCACTTCTGATATGATGGTACTCTTTGTTATAGACCAAACTTACCATAAAGCATAGCTAACAAGCATACAAAAAGTTTGTTTGATCAAAAACTAGACGACTTTCCAAGGTAGACAACATATTCTGAAGAAAAGGGAAAATGGCCCAGGAATTGAGCAAAAATTGAGTATAAAGATGTGGATTCTTTTATCATCTACTACTGAGAGCACACAAATTTTTCTGGTAATTTAGGACTTCTTATGTACCCTAGACTCTTAGTCGATATCTCTGAAGAGCTACACTCCAGGACTGAAGACAAACAGAAATACAGAAAACTTTCCACCTAAAATTCAGCCTTGAATCTGTTAAACAGAATAATACAATTTACTTAACCTTCTTTTGACAGCTCCTCTCCTCTCCTTGAGTCTTTCCATGAATACATGCATAGCATAAATGGGGTCTGAAATGGCTTTCTGAGATTTTTTTTTTGTGTGTCCAGTCGTGGGGCCTGAACTCTGGGCCTGGGCACTATCCCTCAGCTCTTCAACTCAAGGCTAGTGCTCTACCACCTGAGCCACAGTGCCACTTCCGGCTTTTTTTCTTTTTGCTTATGTGGTGCTGAGGAATTGAACCCAGGGCCTCAGGCATGCAAGGCAAGTGCTCTACCACTGAGCCACCTTCCCAGCCTGGCTTTCTGAGATTTCTGAAGGTCTGAAGTTTTGACCTGTCCACTCTAAAAAAAGCCATTTGGCACAAAGAAATCCTACAATCTTAAGACTACATTATGAGTCCTGTTAGTTTCCATGTGTTGCCACCATCTCAACCCAGGTGACCAATATATGATTAAGGAACCAGCTTCCAAGAAGATGCCACATGGAAAATTTGAACAGAGGCCCCAGGAATATAGCGCTACTCAGCTTCTCCCAATGATCTCCAGGTGTTTGAATTCCCCCAGCTGTTGTCCTAAGCAGTATGAAGCAGAGACAGAGTATCTGTTATGAACGCTGTCTGAAATCCCAACTTTCACAATCATGAACAAATAGATGGACTGTGTTTTAATAGCACTAACTTCAGGATGGTTTTGCTAGCAGCGATTATTAGTGGAAACTTGTCCTTTTTAGTCTACTGGTCATATGATTGGTTGAATCCTCTCTGGAGGAAAATAACATCCAAAATGCTTACACTTTTCCCCATATGCAATGTCCAGCATTATGTGGTATATAATATATTTAAAAAATAAAAAATAAGCACAGACCAACTAATGATCCAACATTAGATTTAGCCTGATATAAACTTAAATAGCTGTAATTGATATACTCAAGGAAATAGATGACAACCGAAACTTGCATCAAAATGTGATGTTTATTTAGTTAATTAAAAATAATTTTAAAAATGTAATTACCTTCAAACGGTTATAGAAAAGGGTTTCAATTCAACATGTCAATTTATGAGTACAATATATTTTAGACTCAGATATAGAAGCAGATTGAGCATGGGTGAAGAGATTATCAGTAAACTGAAAGCCAATGGCAAAATCCAATTTGAACATGAAAAGTTCAAAGTCAAAGAGTAGAGAAAACATACTAATAAGCATAAACTATATACTTGTCCATAAATACATCAAACATTATATATGGCTGTATTTTTACAATAAAAATAGAGTAAAAATGGATAGAGCCATACCTGAAAATGGTCAAGGATTTCCTATAACTCATTAATAATATTAACACATAGATACAAATGAATGTAGATGTAGATCCCAAAATGAATAAATTGAAGGCTTGCTAAAAGCCAAGAAAAAGAAAAACTGAAAAACTGCTAAAGTTAAAAAAGTAAGGATCAAACTACAAACTTAGTTTCAATTAGACAGTCAGTCAATTTTCTAATAGGAAGCATGGAAGTTAAAGACAATCAAAGGGATGTTTATGTTTGCTAAAGCAAATAATGTCAGCTTAAAATGTTTTATACCCCACACTCTGCCAAAAAAATAAATAAATAAAATAAAGATTCTTTAAAGCCGGGGTGCTGGTGGCTTACACTTGTAATCCTAGCTACTCAAGAGGCTGAGATAAAAATATTGCAGTTCAAAGCCAGCTTAGGGAAGAAAGTCTGTGAGTCTCTTATCTCCAGTTAATCACCAAAAAATTGAGACTGGAACTGTAGTTCAAGTGGTAGAGTATTAGCCTTGAGCATAAAAGTACCTAGACCCTGAATTCAAGCCATGGGACTAGCACAACAAAAGAAGAAAGAAGGAAAAAAGAGAGAGAGAAAAAAAGAAAGGAGAAAGGAAGGAAGGAAAGAATAAAGGAAGGAAGGAAAGAATAAAGAAAGAAGGAAGGAAAGAAAGAAAGAAAAAAAGAAAGAAAGAAAATAAGAAAAATTCTAGATAAACAAAAATTATTCAACTTGATTTTTATTAGGTCTACCTGAAATGAAGTAATAATAATTCTGAAGTTACAAATTACCCATTTGTACATATGACAATGCAAAAGTAGATAAAGGAAAATTTTCCATAATTCAATAGATTCTGTTTCATACTTGCTTCTGGGGAATTCTACTCTATATCCATCTTTGTCTTCAAACGTACTCTTTGCCTTCAGGACACTCTATTACTCATCCTTTGTTCATCCTATACAATGCTTATTCCGGTTTTTTAAAGATAGCTGCCAAGCTTCTGTCCCTCGCCTTCTGCATTTTCTCATCCTTCTAACTTGAGTGAGTGCTTTTCCTGTGAGATATCTATAAGGTTGCTTCCCTTCTTTCTTCCATACTTTCACTTGTCATCTTTTTAATGAGTGCCCTGCTGGTTCCCACGTGACACGTCACCATAACACTTCCTGCTTTATCTTTCCTCTTTAACACCCACTGGATATATTACAATTTTCCTTCTCAAGCTTGTTCCTTTCCTTTCCTTTCCTTTCCTTTCCTTTCCTTTCCTTTCCTTTCCTTTCCTTTCCTTTCCTTCCCTGTCCTTTCCTTCCCTTCCCTTTCCTTTCCTTTCCTTCCCTTCCCTTTCCTTTCCTTTCTTTTCCTTTCCTTCTCTTTCCTTCCTTCCTTCCTTCTTTCTTTCTCTCCATCCTTCTTTTCTTCCTTCCTTCCTTCCTTTTCTGCTTCCTCCTTCTTTCCTTTTTTCCTTCTTCCTTTCCTTCCTTTCTTTCTTCTCGATCTGTTTTACTTTTAAATCAAGGTCTTACTACATAGCCCAAGCTGGCCTTGAACTTAGAGTCCTCCTATCTCAACCACTTCTTCAGTGATGGAATTACAGATATATGTCAGAATGTCTGATTTAATCTAATTGCTTATTATATAAAAGAAATCCCAAGAGCAGTAATGTTGGTCTATTATACCCTATAGTACTTATTATTATAGTGCTATTATTATATCCTATAGTGCTTATAAGCAGCTAGTGTTCTACTCAATAAATACTTTGAACTAATGACTCAATGAGTTGAATACAGTAGGAGGACTGTGGCTTACACTTTAAATAGAGAGTCAGCAATACAATAGAAGAATGATAATCTGTCCTGGATTTTCAGAGGCAGATTTGATGAATGAAGCAATCTTCAACATCAGGACATTGAAACTGGAGCTGAGAAAGACAGGTGGAAGTGGGTATTTGAAAGACTCCAGTTAAGAATTGAATCTTGGGGGGCTGGGAAGGTGGCTCAGTGGTAGAGCGCTTGCCTTGCATGCATGAGGCCCTGGGTTCGATTCCTCAGCACCACATAAGCAAAAAGAAAAAAGCCGGAAGTGGCACTGTGGCTCAAGTGGTAGAGCACTAGCCTTGAGCTGAAGAGCTGAGGGACAGCGCCCAGGCCCAGAGTTCAGGCCCCACGACTGGACCAAAAAAAAAAAAAAAAAAAGAATTGAATCTTGGGTAGGAACTGGAAATAGTGACGTGAGTTCAGTTTGGAGGATCCTGAAAAGGTTTGTGTGGGTAACGTCCACAGGGGAGAAATAGAGGTAAAGTTGAGATTGTCAGAACACTCTCAAGTCAGAACACCTAGTGTCCTAAAACCTAGGATAGGGATTGGGGATTACTTTTGTCAGAAAAAGAAGGCCTATTATAGTTTCTTCATAAGAAGTGGAGTGACGGAATTTGAACTTTGGTTTATGAAGATCAGTGCAACTATCAGGAGAGTGATTGCGCAGCAGAGATTTAGCCATACCAGTGATAGACCATTTTGGTAATTCCAGGGTATAGTTAATAGAATCTGAATTTTGATGCCAGCAAATAGAGTGGAGAAGTGGAGGCAGAAAGAAGAGTGGAAGAGAGAACTGGCAGGGCTTGACAGCTGATTAGGAGCTGAGTGGAAGGAGAAGTAAGATAGAACCTCAAGGCTTCACACTTGAAGTGACCATGCATGCCACTGGAGCTGGAGCTGAATGACTAACAAATGGTGAAGACAGTAATGGAAGAAAAAAAAAAGAGAAAAGAGAAACAGACTGCTTTGAGGGTGGACTTGGAATTTAGGTTACTGGGCTGACTTGAGATTATTCACTCTATCTCCTAGAGAAACCGCCCTTTCTATATAAGGCCATGTCATTCTGACTTATAGAACCCACACTTGGTGGTATAATGTCAAGTCAAGTAATCAAGGCACTCAACTACTGTGGGTTGCATGTAGACTTTGCCCAGTGGGCCCTTTTGGGCTGAGACTAAAACATGGTACAGTCTAAGTATGGTTCCAATTTCTTCATTTGGCTCTACTGCTCTCCTGCTACAAAAGCTAGAGAAAACAATTCTCTCAAAAGCTTAGGGTCAATTGCCTGGAAGACTTGGTGTGAAGAAGGCAATCTCCAGACAGGACATCTCTAAGCTGGAGCTGTCTTCCTTCTTCACCTTACCCTGGGAGAACTTGCTGCGAAAGTGTGAGGCTGGTTTCCTCCTGAGAATGCTTGCTGATAACTTATTGAGCTTTCATTAAGTGTAATGTAGTTCCTTTAATGAGCAGCAAAATACTGTCTGTAATAAAGGAGTGATTTTTAATATTCCTGGATAGCCCCAAATACCTTTAACACACTGGAAGGTAGGATAAGACAGGTTTACTTTCATACAAGAAAATCCTGCCTGACATTACTGATCTTCTTAGGAAAAGCAGAACTTTCTATATTGTAGCTTCACCATTTAAAGAAATAATGTTGCAGCCGGCACCGGGGGCTCACACCTGTAATCCTAGCTACTCAGGAGACTGAGATCTGAGGATCTCGTTCAAAGCCAGCCTGGGCAGGAAGTCTGTGAGATTCTTATCTCCAATAAACAATTCAGAAAACCAGAAGTGGTGCTGTGGCTCAATTGGTAGAGCGCTAGCCTTGAGCTGAAGAGCTGAGGGACAGCGCCCAGGTCCAGAGTTCAAGTTCCATGACCACCACCACCAACAACAACAAAAAGAAATGATGTTGCCCTTTTGTAAGCAAAATGGTATTTAACAATGGGGTTAACCATTTTCTCACTTACTTTTCTTGAAACTTTAAGGTTTCTACAGGTAAGAAACAGCAAGATAGAAAATATCTAGTTCATATTCCAGTGGGCAATTACAGTGGACACTGCTCATTGCCTGTATCACATACATTCTACAGTCTTTTTTCTTGAAGAGCCCAGTGATTTTGTGGCTCAGGAGTGTCTCTGATTAGCTTAAAGAGACTCCTCATCTCCTCTGCCAATGATTAGTTCCTGAATGGGTCCATGAACCCAAATTGGGTCACTGGGAAATGAGAAAAGCCTCTGGTAACTACTGTGGACAGACTTACTCTTTTGAGACACCTTAAAAGTAACTCTCTACAAAATGTGAAAGAAGAAAACACCCACCTATGGCCGTGAAGGGTATATTTAGGGTAATACCAAAACCAAATGTCCAAGGGAATCTGAGTTTTTAACCCAGGAGAGGGCTTTTAGATTGTGTGTTTCTAGATTGTGTGCACTTCTGTTTGTAGCTGCATGAGCCAGTAATTTCCTAATTATTTCTAGCTCTTTGAAGTATTGCTGCTGTTACCTGCCTTTGAACACAGCTTAACAGATAGAACTACTAACCAAGTTGGAACCTTAGGCAGATTGCTTTACCACAACAACCTCAATATCCATCACCGTAAGCCATTGAAAAGGGACCAGAATTTTGGAAACTTTCAGGTTGAGTCACCATGTGTGGAGATCATCGAAGTTATCCAAAGCGATTTTTTTTTTTGTCAAACGATGGCAGGGGCTTCTTTTATGTAGGTTGGGATGCTTGTCCATTGGGCAGAATTGAGTGGCATGGCTACATAGTTTGCCATATAATTTATATCACTGATGAAAAACAGTTGCTTCTTTTTGTTCTTAACTCCTAAATGGGCCTGGTTCTGGAGTCAATGGAGATCTGACGTATTCTGCTGCTGAAATAGTGTTATTTTTGGCCCAGTATTTTCTACAAAGCATCTTCTGTGTTTCAAAAACCATACAGAGACTCGCATCCCCAGAGACTGCCGACCTGCTTATGTGACTGGCTTCTTCTGGCTGTCAGTAAATGTCTTGTTGTATCCTGATACCTGTTTTCCTTAAAAGCTTGATGCCATTGCCAACTGCTCCCCTTATTCTTGTATTCAGTCAACCAGTATTCACTGAATACCTACTGAGTGCCAGGCATTTTTAGTTTACCCAGGCTTCCGTCACGAAGTACCACAGACTGGTTGGTTTAAACAATAAGGCATGTCTTATCTCACAGTTCTGAAATCTAATAATTAAAGTGTTGGCTCTTTGGGTTGCCCTAGGCCTTGTCCCTTGACTTCCCTTTGTGCATGTCTATGTCCAGGTTTCTTCTTCTTATAAGCCTGCCAATTATATTGAATTAGAGACTTCCCTAAAATCCTTATTTTAACTTAATTAACTTTTCAAAGACCTTCTTTCCACCTATGATTACATTTTGAGGCAATGAGGACTTCAGCATATTCCCTTTCCCTCCTCTTCCCTCCCCCTTCAACCCCTCTCAAAAGTCAAGTGATGGACTTAGTGGGGTAGCAGACATGCATTTCAGCAGCAAGGGAACCTTTGTTGAGGCTTGAATCCACTCTTTCTTTTGCAGGAAACTCTGGTCCCTTACAAATCTCTGCCATTACTCACTGATACACTCCCTATTACTGTTTTTGCTGATGCTGTGCAAAGTGATAAATTTAGCCTAACTCTTTCTGAGTTGTAGGTAAAACACATTTAGAATTACAGAAGAAGAAAAAGCAAGTTGTCTGCAAAATGTGTTCAGTGGCAGGATGACTCTGATCTGTGGAGATTGTGTTGAGCTGTAGCTATAACAGTATTATGACTAGCCTTCATTAAACATTTGTTCTATGTGCTGAATGTGTTATATATGTATATTACCTCATTAATCCACAAAACACCACCTTGGACTCATCATCCTCAGTTTTCAGATGAGAAAATTGGTGTTCAGACAGGTGAGTTCACTTAGCTCAGATTTGGACACCAAAGCCTATGCTTTTAACCACTAGTCAGCAATGAGAGGAAAAGAAGTTATCAATTCTTTTCTAATTCTTGGAGTAGGAGGTGGTAGTCGCTATTTTTTCTGAACTTTAACATATATCTCTAGTATTGGAAGAGACTGATGAGATCCTTGAGTTTTTGCTGCAGGACATAGGTGGGTTAAAAGTCTGAACTCTATTTCTAGTTTCCTGATTTCAAATCCAACATTGTTCAATCTACCTCCATATGGTCCTTTTGATTTCATGTACTATATAATATTAATTATAACAAAAACATTATTTTAAAAGCATCTTTTGTATCTTTTTTACCTATTTCTATTTGGAAAGCAACTTAAAAAGAAAAAGAAAAAAAGAAACAAACAGACTATTATTGGCTTCACAGACTAGGTCCCAAGATTCTCGAGGCCAAGAGAAACAGGAAACAATGAGAAAGAGGAGGTATCTTAGAAGAGCTGTGTTTCTTGTCATTGTTACTGTGGGCTGCTGTTGGCCTATACTCTGGATGTTAAGAAGAAGTTATCATCTGAGACTGAAGACAAAGCTTTTAGTTCCAGGAACGAAGCCACTCAATCTGAAGAGCAGAAATACAACATGTAGCCAAGGTAAACAATCGTTAACATAACATGAAAACTTCTTAGTTTGGTGATGTAGCTCAGTAGTAAAGCATGGCTTAGCATGTGAAGGCCCAAAGTTCACTCTTCAACACTGCAAGGAAATAATACAAAACAAAACAATAACAAAAGATTTCTAGGAAACAAGCTGGGAAGAAATGTATTGTTCTGCTATAATGTACTTCATAGGAAAGAAAGATGAAATAATAGGGTCGAAAGAGAAGAATTGTGTTACCTCCAGCAGGTCTCAAAAACTGGAATCAATGAGTAAATATAGGCAGTTTCTTCTTCCATAGTCCATTTCATTGAAGAACCATAATCCTAGAAGAGAAAGTCCAAGTCAAGTTTGGATTATGTGCCTATCTTTGACCACCCAGTGTAGTTAACCTAAGCTAACCAAAGTTGTAATGTAGTTAATGTAGGCACCTGTACAGGCAGCCATTCATCTTGTATACACATTTTTCTAATTTCAGGAGGGGAAGAGAAATAACAAAATGCTAAAACAGGTTGACCCATTGTAACAATGAGATGTACAAAACACTATGTTGAAAACGAACTTTACAATTTGGGGGATGGGAAGGGAAGACTTGGGAAGGGTGGGGAGGGAAAGGATAGTAAGGGAAAAACAAAGGAGGGGGTAACAATGCTCTATAGGAAATGTACTCATTACCTTACTCATGTAACTGTAAGCCCTCTGTACAGTATCTTTACAATAAAAAAAAGTATGTCAGCTGTGAAAATGGAAGATCAGGCACTTGGGTTTTCTACTTTTTAAAATTAAAAACAAAAACAGAAGGGACAGCACACAGACCTGCGTTCAAGCCCTATTATTACGAGTACATGTGCATATACTTCTGAACCCCCCATCCAACCCCCAGAACACAAGCTGGTCTAAGAGCCTTTTTATGCTTTTAAATTACCCAGGAACCACAGAGAGAGTTGTGTTATATAAATGTCATGCTTCTATAAAACTGGAAAGCTTAAAAATATTCATTAATGATCTGAAAGCAACAATAAACTAATTTCATATTGGGATAAATGGCATTTTTCAAATACACAGATCATGTATTCTAAAACCAACTATATTATATTTTGCAAATCTCTTGATGGCTACTTTGACCCCAAACAACTACATACTCAGATCTGCTTTTGCTTTTACTCCATTGTGATATTTTATTTGGATTTAAAAATGTGAAGAAAAGTTTATTCCACTCAAACGTGTAGTAGGAAAGAGAGGAGTATTTTAATAATCTTAGAAATCATTTTGGACATTCTCTTTTAAGACTATACCAAACTCAGTAAGTAGTGCATATTGAAAACAAAATTGAACACTTACCAATGCACTTTTTTTTCAATGCACTTTTTAAATTGTGAAAATACCGTACAGAGGGTTTACAATGACATGGGCAAGGTAATGAGTACATTTTGCACTTTTTTATATGCCATCACATTAAAATCCTTTAGTATCTCTTGACTTCAAATGTATCTCACTTTTGCACAATTTTGTGCCATGTTATATTGGTTTTCTTTGAAACATTAGTTTAGCTGCATGTCTAGCACAATGATAAGAGTGCTTATTTTGCGTGCATGAGACCCTGGATTTGATCCTATCCCCTTTTTCCAAAAAGGAAGAAAAAACGAAAAAACTCAAAATATTGGTTCAATGAGTTTTGCAGGTTTTTCCAATATTGATGCATTTCTTTTGTTAAGTACAAAATCATAGTCCTCAGCATCACTTTAGTCTCATCAGAGAAATATTTGAGCATTACAAGGTACCACCCACATGGTAATAAACTGTTTTCCAATATTTACATAAAATGTTACATTCTATTGGTAGCAAAAGCACTGTCCATTGTATACCTTGAACTTATCGTCTCATTTTCTTCTTCTTCTCCTCCTCTTCCTCCTCCTCCTCTTCTTCCTCCTCCTCCTCCTCGTCCTCCTCCTCTTCCTCCTCCTCCTCCACAGAACCACTTCTGGCTTTTTCTGTGTATATGATACTGAGGAATTGAATCCAGGACTTCATGCATGCTAGGCAAGCACTCTACCACTACACCACTTTCCAAGCCCTTTCCTTCATTTTTGAAGGAAGTATCACAATACTTGTTCCATACTCAAATCTAAATCACTATAGTTCTGCATACCAGTCACTCTTTCAACTCAAAATGTAGCCTAGAAACTTGAGGGTTTGTTTCCGAAGAAGGCTTTTGCTTTTCAATAACTGTAGTTCAGGGTCAACGTTGTAAAATTACATTGACAATAGTATTTAGACACTTAGAGAATGACTGCTAAAGAAAAATAATGGAAAATAATAATGCCTGCTAAAAATAAATCCTGCTGAAACATTGAGAGGTATTTATATTTCATTTTGCAGAATGCCTGAGGAGCCAAAGTTGGCTGATGTGGTCTTGGGACATAGTCTTTCTGGGCCTTATTTTCATCCTCTGGAATTAGGAAAAATTGTACTTATTTTTTCAGCACTGTTGAAGAATAAGCTAGGCATAGGTTCTATTACAAAATACTTAATATATGATATCTGTGGGGCTGGGAAGTGGCTCAGTGGCAGAGTGCTTGCCTTGCATGCATCAGGCCCTGGGTTAGATTCCTCAGCACCACATAAGCTGTAAAAAACAGAAGTGGTGCTGTTGCTCAAGTGGCAGAGCACTAGTCTTGAGCTGAAGAGCTGAGGGACAGCGCCCAGGCCCAGAGTTCAAGACCCACAACTGACAAAAAAAAAAAGGTATCTGCAGAGGGCACCTAATTCTTTCTGTGGTCTTCAGCTGGAGGAAGAATATCACCCAAATGTCTTCATCCAAAACTGAACCTTATTTTGTAGATGAAAACCTTTGAACTGGTTTCATAATGATTTGAGATTTGGTATTTTGCATCGGAGAGAAAGCTGAGATATAGCTAGAGTTACAGACTCAGCCCAAATACAGTCCTTAAGATGATCGCACTGTTTCTACAATACTCTCATTGATTGAAAAATGCAGTCCATATTCTCTTCTCTTAAGTCTAGGTAGAAATATGAGTGTGGGTGTTGCTGTAAGACCTCTAAGGCCACATTATACAAGTCAATGCAGCTTCTACTAGACTTACTTGGGACTGCTCTGTAAAAACCCAATCTCGCACTGTAGAGAACCTTCAGCCATGTGGTGGGATGATGTGAGGTGTTCTGCAAGACAGGCTTAGGCCTGTCATCAAGTGACAGCGCCACCCCCTAGACATGGTAGGAACGACGAAGCCTTGCAGAAAACTTTAGCACTGGTCCCTATCTGATAATAACCTATTAAAGACTAGAAACTAATTAGGGATTATGGTTAGAATCATCCATCTAGCTAAAATTATGAAAGAAAATATAAATGCTATTGTAAGCTAATACATTTCAGAATGATTCCTTATACAATAACAGTTAATAGCACAACTCCATGGGAGGCTCAGGCTAGCAACTGTAAGAATGAGAAACCTGCATTCAGACATGGTCTATAAAGTGAACTGTGGATGCTATGCACCCTTGGCCAATGCCCCAAGGAGAGGCTTAGGTGAAGGGATTCCTGAGAGATTTATACGTGTTAACCATTACGGTCCTGGAATCAAGTCAGAAAGGCAGGATCATCTATTCTCTGGTTTTGATGGTACTCTGAGTGCTATTTGAGGCACCTATGAATATTTTCCTTTCCTTCCCCTTCCCCTTTCCCTCCCTTCCCCTCTTCTTCCCTTCCCCTCCCCTCCCCTTCCCTTCCCTTCTCTTCCCTTCCTTCTCCTTCCTTTCCCTTTTCCTTCCCTTCCCCTCCCTTCCCTTTCCTATAGCTCTTAAACTCTTCTGCTTCTCCTCACATGCATTCTCTCTTCTCCACCCACAGCAGTTGTATAAAAAAAAATGAAAATTTAAACATGCTTAGATTTGAACCTACTTATTTAGTTGTTTGACTTTGGGCAAGATTTATTCTCAATTAGCCTTATTTCTTCCATTCATTTTGAACTTGAAATCAATAGTACCTAGAATTCTGGAGATGACTAGATAACTATGAGAAACCACCAGCAGCATTTCTTTTCTTGTGGTATATATTTTTTATTGTAAAGATACTGTACACAGGAGTTAGAGTTACATGAGTAAGGAAAAGTACATTTCCTATCAAGCACTGTTACCTCTTCCTTTGTTTTTCCCCTGCCATCTCTTCCCTCCGCACCTCCCTGACTCCTCCCTCCCCCACCCTTCAAAGTTATAAAGTTCATTTTCAATATAGTGTCTTGTATATCTTATTGTTACAATGGGTCAACCTGTATCCTTACTTAAACATTTTGTTATTTCCCTTCTCCTCCCCAAATTAGAAAAATGTATATATAAGATGCAGGGTACTGGAATCAAATATAGTGAAAACAGGGGTTATACCATGGGGGAAGAACATACAAAAGAAACAAAACAATCACATAGTACATTTTAAATACATTAAAAACAAGAAAGATAAAACTTGGTGTCCCTATCTTAGGGGTCATTTCATTTAGCATCATCTTATATGGTCATATGTACATAGCTTTTGACCTTTGCTGCTTGTCCTAGACATATACTAGTTATTGCAAATAAGGGAAACATGAGACCTATGTTTTGGGGGCCTGGTTTACTTCACTTAATATAATTTTTCAAAGTCTTTCCACTTCCTAACAAATGGGGCAGTGTCATTCTTTCTGATGGAGGCATAGAATTCCATTACACACACACACACACACACACACAGACACACACACACACACACACACACACACGCACGCACACCACATTTTCTTGATCCATTCATCTACTGAGGGGCATCTGGGTTGGTTCCATATCTTAGCTATGGTAAATAACGCTGCAATAAACATAGTTTTGCCAGCACCAACATTTCTAAGCATGGTGCAGCGTAGGTCCACAATACACCTAAACCTCTTGCCTTGCTTCTGCCTTCCTTGAACACAGCTGGAAAGGTCTTCTGGCTTATGCCATCTCTTTAGCCTCTGTCCCTTTATCATCCCATTTCACAGATGCGATTGAGCTTCCACTCATGGTTGATTCCACCAGTGCACACAGCTACCTACAAATTTCGGATGCCAAGAAAATCCCATAATTCAGATTAAATAAGAAGGTAACGTTTGTTAAAATTCAGATGGCATTTTAGGTACTGATAGGAAACTATACATTCGATTGGAAACATGCAAACTTCAAATCTTCTGGGAAAAAATAAATGGGTCCCTGATAGACAGTAAGAAACAAAGGCTGACTGACAATGTAGGATAACCCTCCTGGAGTGAAATTCATCTGAAATATTCCTACTGAGGTCCTGCCACAAATGAAGTTCATGCTCCTGGGAAAGGCATGGTCTCTGTTCTTTCTGGGAAGAAGGAGTGATTTATCTTGAAAGTTCTGAAAGAAGAGCCCTCAGGGAGTGCAGGGGTGAAGCTGCTAGGAAACCTTTCACATCTCAGAGAATATAGTTGGAAGTCAGGGAGTGTTTCATTATCCATCTTCCTTTGGGAAGTTATGATGGCTTTTTGGGGTGGATGGATCAGGTGAGGTGAGTACAGTCAGTGGAAATTTTGAGGTCAAATCAAATGTATCACCTCACGAACTATGAACTTTTCATCGACACACAGGCAGATGCTGAGACAAATGATGTGACAGTGTACCATTCATGGCTAGATGCTGCCCCCAAACAGGATGGGTCCTACAAGAAATTACGTTCGTTCAGGGCCATCACAATAACCACATGGGTAGAGAACATAACTGCAGGGAACAAAGGAAGAGGCGTTTTGGTGGGAGGAGCCTCTTTGGTGGATATGTTATTTCTAGAAAATCCTTCTGTTTGGGCACTTGATTTATATTTTTGGAATGCTGACCCAAGTATTCACATGGCCCCTACAGTGCTGAAAAGACAGCTAAACCCCAAAGTCTAATGAGGTTTCCAAGATCACACAGCAAAATAGGGCTCAGGCCAAGGTTAGATGCTTGACTCCTTGAGTCCAAGTCCCATGGGCTTTCTCCATCTTTCTTCTCTGCATAGGATCTCAATTACAGATTCTACCCTTTCTTTGGTCAACCACCATTTATGAAACATACTTATTATGTGCCTTACTTTGCTCTAAGTGAAGTTACTTTCTCTTTAAGGCATTCCTAATAATTTGTAATGCAAGCATAACTTTTAGAAGACTGGAAATAATCTAGTACAAAATGGTTCACTTTTGAATCATCAACTATGTGCCAGGTATGGTGCTAACCATCTAGGCCCCAACCATTAGAAAATAGGTAGATCTAGAGAACTGAGACTCAGCACACACACGTACGGTAAAAAGAGACCTGGAATTCATGGTTGACCATAAGTTTAATAAGACATTGTGTGGAGGGGAAAGAACATTCTATGCGGGCTGGAAAGTGGTTATTTTTGTTATGAATTAGTCAGATCTTATAATGTTATATTCGGCTCAGAAAAATCTGCAGAAGAATCACAAAAAAAGATTATTACAGGGAGTTTTAAAAATGACTCCTGTGTTTCTATAAGGACAGAAATGAAATGGAGGGAAGCGGTGAAATTTGGACTTAGAAACCTAAGAGATGGCTTGATTCTATTGGTTTCTGTGCTGCATCTTCATAGAGAACTTTGCAATAATAATAATAATAATATGAAAGTACAGTAAGTGAAGTTTGTTTGAATAGAAGAAGAGTCATTACTTAGGCTTTGGGATGAAGGAGGTTGGTGCCCTCCATTTGAGTTTTTGGTCAGAATTGTGTATTTGTAACACCTACCTGATCATGTAGTCAGACTATTACTTACAGATATGCATGTATGTATGTATGTATGTATTCTGTGTATGTGTGTGTGTGTGTGTGTGTATTGGTCCTAGGGCTTTAACTCAGGGCCTAGAAGCAGTCCCTGAGCTTCTTTTGCTCCAATGTTAGCACTCTACCAATTGATGCACTGCTCCACTTTCAACTTTTTCTCAGTAGTTTATTGGAGATAACAATCTCATGGACTTTCCTGCTCAAGCCAACTTCAGACTGCAATTCTTCTATTTCAGCCTCCTGAAAAAACAAGCCAGGCTTGCTTTTATTTTTATTGTGGTGGTCCTAGGTTTGAACTCAAGACTTTGTACTTTCTAAGTGGGCATAGTATCACTAAGTTACACGCCTAGTGAGAGTCAGTTTCTTTATCTGTAAAATGGGTATAAGAACTATTCTATTTACCTAAGTCCATTGTTATTTTACATCATGAAATTATTTATGTCTTTAATGTTTGAATATAAATTCCACCAAGACAGGTGTCATGCCTGTTTTTTTTATTCTCATGTCTTTTGGAGCCTGGGACAATGCCTGGAATTAAATAGGTAGCTCAATATATGTGATTAATTTAATATTATAAAGATTAAATTAGATGATGTAAGAGAAGCTCAATGTTTAACTTGAAGTAAATGTTCACTAAATGGTTGATGATGACAAAATGTTTTATATGCAGTGTCTAGGGCAAAATGATCATGAAAGCCCCTTGTTATAGCATCTACAAGAATTAAGTCAAACATGGCACCAATAAGCCAGCTTGTCAGTTCTTGAGGTACTTCTATAAGAGATGCTCTTGAGTTCTCTCTTCTCTTTGAAGAGTGACATATAAACACATGGAGAACATTTAACACTTTAGAAATCGCCAACTAGACCCTATCAGGCCAGTGAGAATTAATGTACTCCCTATAGCAAAATGCTGATTTACACCTGATTGGTAAGTGTGGTATTCATTGAATCAGCAAAAGTCCTGCAAATGTCTGCTAAACAGAATTTTAAATGAGCTTCCATAATGCACGTATCTATAATGTATGGCTTTTAATTTACTTGATAATGTAAAAATACCATCTGAGATGAGGAACAAGGCAGACGGAGTCACTCAATTCTACTGTAGCAACTTTTCTTTATGAGAGACTGAAAATGAAGGAGAGGCTCAGAATATAAAACAGGAAGAACTGAAGTTAAGAACCCGAGAGATGATCTCACTTAAAAATCAACCACTGCTACCAGGCACTGGTTCAATCCTACCTACTACTCAAAAAGCTGAGATCTGAGGACCATGGTTTGAAGCCAGTCAGGAAATGGTGTGAGGACTCCCATCTCCAATTAACTGGCAAAAAATTCAAAAGGGTAGCTGTGGCTCAAGTGGTAGTACCTTACTCTAGAAGGCAAAAGCTTAGAGACAGCTCATAGTGTTTGGGTTTAAGCCCCAGGACTGGCACTGAACAAAAACTGAAAACAAAAACAATCACTGATGCAGGTCCTAGAATCAGCTAACTTCTGGGGGAGTCATAATAACCACGGGCAAAGGCTATACCTTTGTAGAAGGCCCAGTCCTGCTGCACAGAGTGATATCCTGACTGGGCTAAATTTGTCATCAGAGCCTTGGTCCCATTAGTTACATTAGTGGGGAGCATCACCTATTGCCTGTGTACCCTACACATATAATATGAACAAAGAAATCACTTTTGCAATAGGCTTTGCCCAGCATTATGGAATAAACAGGGAAGGCAGTGACATGGTAGAAAGAGCAGTAAACTAGGAGTAAACACACACACACACACACACACACACACACACACACACAGACACACACACAGATTTTCCTATTTATTGACTGTTCCAAATGTAGTGTTTTCAAACTGGTCTATTAGACCAGACTTGAGTAAGAATCTAAATGTGGTATTCTCTAACTAGGCAGACTTGAGCAGGTTCTTTAAATTCTCAGAGTCTCATCTGTAAAATGGAGTAGAACTACAGTCTTTGGATTAGTCAGCACACTTGATTCAGGACCCTTCTGTAGCACATCTTTCTCAGCCCCACTGCTTTCTTCTGCTGATGGGGATAACATTACTGTGTGCTGAATTCCAGTCGGGGAAGAGTTACTGTCTCTGCAGCCCAGCTTCCTGTAGCTTTCGAATCTCTTTTTGTTATCAGATTTATCTGATAACTGTTCCTTCCCTGGGCATCAACTTGTAACCATGGCAGGAGTTTTGTAAAGGCTTGTACTTGAATTAAAACTACAAGAGTCTTCTAGATGTAAGAGAGCAATGGGTTGGTAAACCTAATATTTCAGGATGTAGGCCTGTTGGAAGTCTTTCTAAACCATCTAGCTCAAACAACAAAGATTAATTAGACCCACTTAATCCAAGATTTTGAATAGGTAGTTGACTAGGAACACAAAAGTATTATTTCTGCCGAGTGTTAGTGACCATTTAATGTTGATAAAGACCACAAATTTTCCACCATCTATTCTTTTATCCTGAATAATTCTCAGTTGTACACAAATGTCTATCAAGTAGACACAAATCATGGTGGCTCTTATTTCTCCTGCAGCCATGTACATGGTTGCCTGGTTGCTTCTAGTACCACATTCTATCCCACGCCAGCCAGCCTCATAGACACAGGACCTGGACAGGCCCAATCGTCATAAACATTTTGAATGGTCAAGAATTTGCTGTATGACTCAAGTCAGGCCAAATTTGTCCTTTCTCTGCATTTTCTCAACAAAATGGAAGTCAGAATTTCAAATGTGAGACGTAAATGGTGAGTGCCCCTTTTTCCTGCTGGACCCCAACTGTGCATCTTGCATTTGGGCACTATAAGTTCTATGAAATCATTTGCTACATGATAGGGTAGACACATTTACTTCTTATATGCTTTGCATCAGCCGCCCATGACCATCTGCCTCTATTGATACTTTTGTATGGCCTTTGAATGATGTTATAAATGTCCAAATGGCCCTTGGCAGAAAAAAAAAAGTTTCTCACCCTGCTAGAAACAGATGGACAGTCATACAGAACATTTTGCTCATGTTCTAGTCAGGTCTAGGCTTGCTCTTTCCAAGGTCTGAGTATGTGAAGGAAAGTAAGGCTTCACCGTGCCCCTTACTCTCGAGCAGCTTGACTCCATTTCTATCACTGGTAAATAGAAGTCATTAATTCATAACCTGATACAAATTGCTATCTATGCTGCTAACCAACAGGAAGTCCTTTCTCTTGGAGTCATGATGATGAAAGTGGACTTGGGGGCATGATAGATCAGAGACCGTGATGCTCATGATAGATTCAGAGACAGTGATGCTCATGATAGATTCAGAGACCGTGATGCTCATGATAGATCAGAATGATAGATTCAGAGACCGTGATGCTCATGATAGATTCAGAGACAGTGATGCTCATGATAGATTCAGAGACAGTGATGCTCATGATAGATCAGAGACCGTGATGCTCATGATAGATTCAGAGACAGTGATGCTCATGATAGATTCAGAGACCGTGATGCTCATGATAGATCAGAGACCGTGATGCTCATGTTATTCTTACAGGAATATTGGTGGGGTAAAAAAAAAAAAGGTCAATGAATAGAGTGGCAGGCTCAAGGGAAGGAATGTTTTTCTTTTCTGGCTAGAGGAAAACAAATGAAATACACTCAGAAATAAGGCCATTATTGCCTGAGTGTTTAGTGTCTGCATTACTTCTGAGGGAGGAGGTAACTCATGGTGCAATGTCTCAAGAGGAACGTAGAAGAGAACCCCAGAGGACACCATTAGTCAGCAGGGAGAGTCTGCTCTGAGAGCACCACAGGAAGAGATGGAGAGAAGAATAAGCACATGCTGCGATGGCATCATTTTCCCCATAGATGCAGGGGCTTCTATTGCTCTTTGGTGGAGTCCACCAACTCTGCACTGTATTGCCACCCTCCCTCCATCACACTAGAGTTACCCAAGAAAGTGAATGCTTCAATAGGACAACTCCGTGAATGACTGGCCTTGGGATGGATCTCTGCATGGTAATGGGTGGATTAACATTGGCTGCCATATTTCAACCTTCTCCACAACAGCCTCTCTTGAGGGTGTGCATGTGGCCCAGGAGAGAAGGCAGGTTCTGCAAAATCAGTGAGCCTGGCAGAGTATGGGGAATCAATGGGCCATGTGCCCATATAATCTTTCTTTCATCTCCTAGTTAACTGCTGTAACGAAATTTCCCAGGGGGAAATTTTCTGATGTTTGGATCCCATTGGATTTGTAGCAAGTGATTGTCCTGCATTGCCATGGTTTTTTATTATTCCTTGATCCCCAAGAGAGCAGACTGATGTGAAACCTTCAAAGAACAGACAATCTTAGCAGCGCTCACCTGCATTAAGAATACAGATACTCCTCCACTTACACAGCGGTGATATCCTGACAAGCCCATCATCAACTGAGAGTGCATTTATCAGTAATCTAATCTACTGAACTTCATAACTTAGCTATCCAGTACACTGTAGAGCACAGAGATTGTTTATCCTCCTGGGAACGGTAGCTTGAGGTTACTGCCCACTATTGCAACAGAGAATCAGACCATATATTGCTAGCTTCAGAAGAGATAAAAAAATTGAAGTGCTTTTAAAAAGTGTTCATTGCCCTTGCATCAACATAAAGTAAAAACAACAACAGCAAAATCTTTGTGTTGAATCCGAGGTCAGGGATCATGTGTATTCTAAGATGTTCCTATTATTTCCTAGCTTATTTCTTTGCTTCTATTTTGGCCTTTATATATCTAGTTGAGATGCTATAAAATGTAGAGATTAAGGTTTCTGTCTGTAAAGTTGTATGAACCTGAATTTGAATCTTATTGCTTCCTTTGATGACATTTGTAAGGATATTTCATCTTTTTAATACTCCATTCTTCAAAATGTTCCTTAGATTTAAAGGAAATAAAAATGACAGTGAGATTCGGTCTCATCTCTGCAAAACAAAAACAAACAACATGGCATGGATGAGGCCAAGTAGATACCCTTACACAATGTAGGTAGGAATGTAAATTAGTGTAGCCTCTAAGGAAATCAGTTTGGCGTTCATAAAACAACTAAAAATAGACCTATCTTGTGCTATACCACTCTTAGACCCTAGACGTATAAATCAACATTCAAGAAGAATACATATATCCTTATTTATCACAGCAATATTCATAACAGCCAAGCTTTGGAAGCAGGCTAGATTCTATATAATTGATGAATAGATAATGAAAATGCAATACACACACATACTTACTCACACACAGTGGGGCATTATTCAGTCATAAAGAAGAATGAAATTATGTTGTTTGCAGGAAAATGGATTGACTGCAGACATCCTATTGAATATGATATGCCAAGCACAAAAGGCCAAAAAAAGGACATGTTTTTGCTCCTATTCAGAAGCTAATCTAAATACAGGACAGTGGTGATGCTGGTGATGGGACATGATCATAAAAGAGGAAGTGTTAATGATGATGTTAATGGGGATATAGGACATCGAACAAGATTCAGTTTCTAAATTGATTTGTACAGTGACTTAAAGATATTAAAAATGTAACTGTTGTGGAAAAATCAGCAGAGAGGGGAAAGAAAGGGTAATGGGTGATGAACAGTTTTGAAGAAAATACACATATATGAATGATCCTGTTCACATAGCTAGCTAACTAGCTGGACAGAATAATAAAATCCACTAAATGTTATTTGAAAACTGGGAATCTGCATGAAATCCCTAGGGAATAAACAGGCAAGATTGTAGAGACAGAGGGTATTTTACTGGTGAGTAACTGCTTACTGGTCTTGAAGTCTTTGGAGAGTGATAAAAATGTTTAGGAATCACATGGTACACAATATTGGTTACACAATATTGTGAGCAAACAACACTGAATTGTGACTTTGGAAATGATTGCATGTTATATTTGGGAATTTTATCTCAGTTTTTAAAAATAGACAAATAATGTTTAACCCATGTGATGGTTATGTACATCTGTAATCCTAGCTGCTCAGGAGGCTGAGATGAGGAAAATGTGATTGTAGGCCAATCTGGGCAAGCATGTTCATGAAATCTCATCTCAACAGAAGCTGGATGTGGTGGTACATGCCTGTCATCCTAGTTATGACAGGAAGTGTAAAGAGGAGACATGCAGTTCAGGCGGGCCCCAGCAAAACTTGAGATCCTATCTCAAAAAATTGCCAGAGAAGAAGGATCAGAAGTGTCACTGAAGCAGTAGAACACCTGCATAGCAGGGTGAAGTCCTGTGTTAAAGCTCTAATATTTTCCCCCAAAAAGAGAAAAAGGAAGGAAGGAAGGAAGGGAAGGAAGGAAGGAAAGAAAGAAAGAAAAAAGGAAAGAAAGAAGGAAGAAAGGGAGAGAGGGAGGGAGGAAGGGAGGGGGAAAAGGAAGAAAGGGACTAAGAGAATAGGATGGGGGGGATGAATTTGTCAAAATATTATAGATTCCTATTGTCCTGTCTAGGGATCTTTTTTTCCTTTTTCTTTTCTTTCTTTTTTTCCTTTTTCCTTTTCTTTCTTTTTTGCCTTTTCCTTCCTTCCTTCCTTCCTTCTTTTCTTTCTTTCTTCCTTCCTTCCTTCTTCCTTCCTTCCTTTCTTTCTTCCTTCCTTCCTTTCTTTCTTTCTTTCTTTCTTTCTTTCTTTCTTTCTTTCTTTCTTTGCCTTTTCCTTCCTTCCTTCCTTCCTTTTTTTCTTTCTTTCTTCCTTCCTTTCTTTCTTTCTTTCTTTCTTTCTTTCTTTCTTTCTTTCTTTCTCTCGTGTTCGTTATCGGGAGATTGTATTGTTATAAGGTGAAAAAACAGAGAAGCCTACAAATTAGAACTTTACAGAAACCCCAAAGTTCCATTCTTCATCTGTAAGAATGATGGAAGTGTCTAACTTTGTATTATGTAACATTCTTAGCATAAAGTAGGCACAAGCAGACGCTTCCACAGATGAATTCCATCAGGCAGCTGGTAAGAGAACCAGGGCTCCCTTTCCCTTCTTCTAGGTTCTTTCTGATCCTGTTTGAAAATCCCAATGTGTTTTGCGGTTTATGTCTGCACTTAACCAGGGAGGAGCCATTTAAGCTTCCATTACCAGCTTTGTTCTTAATTTAGAAAGTTATTGAAAGTATACAGGGTCAGTAGTTTTTTGTCCATTTGTTTTGGTGGTACTGAGGATTGAGATGGGGCCTTGCTTGCTAGGTGGGTGCTCTGTCACTTGAGCCCCAAGTACAGTGTCTTTGGCTTTTATTTCCCAGGTTGGTTTGGGCTGCAGTCTACTACTTGTGGTTCCCCGTGTCACAGGACTGAGCTGACAGGTACATATCACCATGCCCAACCCTTGAGTGAGATAGAATTTTTCAAATTTTTATGTGTGATCTGGTGTTAAACCTTAATCCCCTGATCTCTCCTTCCAAAGTAGCTATGACTTATTTACCATAGCTAAGATACGGAATCAAGCCAGATGCCCCTCAGTGGATGAATGGATCAAGAAAAATGTGGTACATATACGTGATGGAATTTTATGTTTCCATCAGAAAGAATGGCATTGCCCCATTCGTAAGGAAATGAAAAGACTGAAAAAAATTGTATTAGGTGAAGCAAGCCAGACCCAAAGACATATAGGCTGTATGTTTTCCCTCATTTGTAATGACTAGAATATATGTACAAATCTACAAGTGAATCCAATGGATAGTAAGAGACATGATCAATGAAACAGCATGCTAGCATTTGTTCATTAAGAACAAAGGAGGGCATTCTTAGGAGAGGATCACAGGGCTCAATAGCTATGTGCATATGACCATATAAAATGATGCTTATTGAAATGAACTCCAAAATGGAAATGAGGTTTTTTTTATTGTACTGTTTGCAATTCCTTTTTTCTTTTTTCATTTGGTTTATTCCCTGATGTCACTGTTTTGGGTTTCTGTACCCTTTGTCTTATATATAAGTTTATCTGATTTGGGGAAGCGAAGGGGAATCATAGAAATGGTGGGACAAGCCGGGCCCCGGTGGCTCACCCTGTAATCCTAGCTACTCAGGAGGCTGAGATCTGAGGATCAAGGTTCAAAGCCAGCCTGGGCAGGAAACTCTGTGAGACTCTTATCTCCAATAAACCACTAGAAAACCGGAAGTGGCATTGTGGCTCAAGCAGTAGAGCTCTCACCCTATGCTGAAGAGCTGAGGGACAGTGCCCTGGCCCAGAGTTCAAGCCCCACAACCGACAAAAGAAAAAAATGGCAGGACAAAGGGTGAATCAATGCAACAGTGATATTCACTAGACACTATGTTCGAAATGAACTTTACAACTTGAGGGGAAAGGGGGTTGGGAGGGGGAAAAGTGGGAGTAAAGGAAGGAGGGGTAACACTGTTCAAAAAGAAATATACTCATTACCTGATTTATGTAACTGCAACCCCTCTGTATATAACCTTTACAATAAAATTTAAATTAAAAATAATAAAGTAGCTGCCATTAGAGGTTCTCTCAACTCTGGCCAGTATTACCTCATGCTAAATCAAATCTATTGAGCCATAAGTGTGAGGCTTTCTAGGTTACATTTTTAAAAAGTACTGTGATTGACTAGGGATTTTTGTCAAGGCCATATTTACAGTAGTGTCTTCCCCTTTTGCCTGTATGTGCTGACTCTAGAATAGACCCCAATGTCATGGATTACAAATGCAAGACATAGGCCAAAGAATATACCTCTGAATCCATGCTCATGGAGCGAGTATCTGCTGTCTTTAAGCTCAAGGTCATGGTGCTACAGGCAGGTATAAAGAAAAAGAAACGGTGCATTTCATACTCTTATAGTTGGAGAATGGCGGAGCGATGAGCATGTGTAAATCTGGAGCCTCTGAACTGACAGGTTGAAGACTGAGTCTGCATGATTTCAGGGAAACTGTTGGTAAAGTTAAAAAGAAAAAACCAACCAACTCGTTGCTGATATGGAGATTTGCCTGATTTTTTGCTTCTCCTCTGTCCCTGCCTGCATCCGAATCGACCTGTCCTGAACACGATCCTCCCTGTTGTCATCAGGAATTTTAACATAGTAGGTTTCGGCCTCACCTGCAGTCTGAGCCAGCTCTCCTCTGAGTCTTACCATGTTGTCTTGAACTCTAAATCTACATACTCTTAGGATCTGTTCTGAAAGATAATGTGAGTTTTAAAGTCAGTAGATTAGGTTCTTATCTCCCTTCTGCTTTTCCTTAACTATTTGGCCCATGGCACATGGATCAACTTTCTCCTTTACAAAATAGGGGCATTAATAATAATATGACAGGCCATTTATATCTTGGAGGACAAGAGGCAAAAGAAGTAGATGACCTAACACATAGTAGCTGCTAATATGAAAAACATCCACAAAATAACTCTAACAGCTATCATGTATTGAGCACTTAGAATGTAGAGGTATCAAGCCAAGTGCTTTATTTATGTTATTCCCCCTTCCTATAATGAAATTAATGTTATGCTCCTCATTTCACAGATGAAAAAAAAATCCCTGACACTTAACAAAGTCAATAACTTACCCAGTGTCACCAGAGATTAAAGGGAAAAGCCTGAACTTAAGCCAAGTTCTGCTTGCCAGTATCCAAAGCCCGATCTTTAGTCACAGATAGCATCAACAAATAGTATAAATATCTTCCGCCCACTTGGATGAAGCTTTTACTGTTTTCTGAAGCTGGGTTTGTCCTAGGCTTTTACTATGCCCCTCTGGACATAAGTGATGACAATTTTTCTCTTCCTACTCCCCCCCAGTCTACCCTATTCCATTCCCATGGAACATTTCATAACTGACCATGTCACAAGATCTGACAGTTTCAAGTCTATTATGTCAAACAAATTTGAGTTTTAAAATATTGAATTGGTTTTAGATACAGCCAAGGGAGTAATTTTAAAATCTGGGCTCCCAACCAACAAAGTAATTTTCTTTTATTAATGGGGAAATAAACATCTCCTATAAAGAATGTTATCTTCCTTCCATGGACTTTGTCCTCAGAAATGCAGGGCTGGGCAGGCATCATTCATGCCGGAGGAGTCATGTGACGCTAGCTGAGAAAGTTGTATACCCCGGACATGTCTTTTTTTATGTGTCTTATCTTGCTTCTGTTCTACGAATTTAATTCCTGCTGCCTTAGTTCCTATTAGGTGGTGTATTTGTCTTCGCATTAAAGATTGTAGTGCGGTCATAGAGGAACTCCTCTGCGGGAGGGCATCTGTAGCAGTGAAATGAAGAGATCAGGTCTGGCTGACACCATCTTGGCCATATGATGGATGATAGGGTCTGGCATCTTGTCTTCATGATGGGAGAAGGTGAAGCCCCCACCTCCCAGGTGATTCTCTGGAGGCAGGAGTGGGCACATGGATGACAGTCTACAAAACCTGACAGTCCAGTGCCTGGGACTCAAGTTTCCTGTGACCCTGCTCTCTGACCCTCACACAAATTTGCTGTTGTTGGTCATGGGGTTTGAACTCTGAGCCTAGGCACTGTCCCTCAGCTATTTAGCTCAAGGATAGTGCTCTACCACTTGAGCCACAGCGCCACTTCTGGTTTTCTGGTGGTTCATTGGAGATAAGAGTCTCATGGACTTTCTTGCCCAGGCTGGCTTTGAACTATGATCCTCAGATCTCAGCTTCCAGAGTGGTTAAGATTACAGGCTTGAGCCACCGGCATCCATCTGACCCTCTACTATGTAGGCCCAAACCAGCTTAGGCGCCATTATGCCATGCCACGTGTCTCGGGGTTCCTGTGCTGGCTCCTAGCTCCTGCATCTTCTCCAGTCACCATAGTGTCCCACTTCAGCTGTCCACTGGAGCTGAATTGGTTTGTGGGTATTGTTTTTGTTCTTTCTTTCCTCTCCAGCCTTCATGGCTCAGTTTCCTAACAGTTTTATGTGTGTTTGCTGGCTGCTGGTCTTTGAAGCAGGAGTTCATCATGCAGTCACCTGCCTTTTAATAAAGACTCCTGATTCAATCTTTCAAAATGTGGTGTCTGTTTTCTTGCCATACAACAGCAGATAGGACTATTTGGAGATACTAAATAAACCTCAAGGTGATTTATCAACAGGGAATAGGGAAAATTTTAATTTATTGATACACGTATATTTTCCTGAGTACTTGGTATACATTATATTATTTAATTATCACACAATCTTATCGGAGTCATCATTTTTTCCCCATTTTTCCAATACTATGGCTTGGAGAAATTAAATAACTATGTCAGTACAGTTACTAAGTAATGGCACCATCCAACACATTTTATCATAAAGACATACCAGGTTCAAATAGTGAATAATGAGTGTTAATGCTCAAAACTGGTGTTGGAATTTCTCATTGATTCAATACCTATTATATCAGATGCATAATTAGAAGCTGCTCCAAACTGATGGAAGTTTATAGCCAGAGTCTGAAATTGAGAGATGCCATTCCACTATTTGCATACAAATAGGCTACAATTATTATGAAGTATAGTCTATTATGGAATTCAGTTTAGCTTGCTTTTTAACTGAAACCATAAAATGCCAGCTAGGAAAGAGTTAGCTTTATCAATTACATTTTATGAACCCAGTTTTGTGTTTTAAGGTTTCTAAATTGATGTGCTTTTCAAGGTGGGGGGGGGAGCATGTGTCCCCATTTGCTAAAATTTTACAATTAAGTGTGGGAAATGAGATTGAAGTGTTTTGTTGTTGTTTCAGTACAAAGATTGAATCTAGCATCTCAAGTTTGCTAGGCAAGTACTGTATAGCTTGAGCCACAGCTCTTTTGTTTTTGAGACAGGGTCTTAGTAACTTTGTCCTGGCTTATCTTGAATTCTTGATTCTCATGCCTTTGCCTCTTGAGCAGAAAACTGGAATTTTCGTTTGCGACTTTGTAATTTTGTTAAGGAATGTTCCAGAGTCTCAATCAATTTAGTGCTAGTGGACTGCAGAAGGCCAATTACAATCTGCAACCTGGAACAGAGCTTGCACCAAGCTTTTAAAGACAAAGGTCACATGTTGGGTAGAGACTAAACATCCCATGTTGGGTGGAGACCAAATGTCAGCAAACTATTTCAATTATTGTTTGATTTTAGATCGAATCCTAATGTACTACTGTTTCACTGTGAAACCTGCTTTAAGTACTATAAACTCCCCAGATTATTAGAAGCTTCCTGGATTTTAGATTCATAGATATGCCTTCTCCCCACCCCTTTTCCTTTCCAGTGAGCCATGGAGTCCATTCTGCTCAGGAGTTACCAAGTAGATTTAGATAGGCAGCCATGCTTCTGAGAACTAATCATGACATTGTTTATTTGTAGATCTGTAGGTAGTTTCTTTTATCTCTCTGTTTTAAAGCTTCTGCAACTGAAACATGAGGATTAGAACAGCTTTAAAGGGTTGTGATAAGAACTAAATTAGATAATAAATGTAAAATCCTTGATGTAGTTCATTACTAAAAGTTCATCACTTTGTCTCATTTACAGTAAAATGCATTCAAATCACTATAATTATGCTAGGATTTATTTTTTAATGTACACAATCTTATAAATTCAGTGGCCCATGTGGTTCAGCCATAGTGACATATCCTGCTCAAGAGAATATAGACCAACAATTAAAAGCAATTCAAAGCAATTGAAGCTTTATAGTTACATTTCTCAGGGAACATCAAGGGGATCCCATTACCAAACCATCTTGATGCTTCACGATTTCACCTCTCATTTTTCTCTCAGTTTCCTTCACACCTTGCAGTTGTTTCCAAAAAAAAAATCACTTCTAAAAGTACTCTTCCTCGATAAGCAGGCTACAAAGTTTTATGATCTCTCTTTCTTTTTACACTGTTTCTATCACCTTATTGTAGACTTAGCTGCTTTCCCAGCAAGCAGATCTACTTTTTTTTTGAGGGGGGGGTCCATTCGTGGGGCCTGAACTTTGGGCTTGGGTGCTCCTCAGCTCTTCAGCTCAAGGCTATCACTTTACCACTTGAACCACAGTGCCACTTCCACCTTTTTTCTTTTTGCTTATGTAGTGCTGAGGAATTGAACCCAGGGCCTCAGGCATTCAAGGCAAGCATTCTACCACCGAGCCACCTTCCTAGCCCGCAGATCTACTTCTTGAGCAGGCTTGGAAAGGATAGACAATTGATTGCACCATCAAGGCTGGATTGTTTTTAATGGCTGAGAAGGAAGGAGGTGTGGCTGTAGTACATACAGTTTACCACACAAATACAAATAGACTCTCCACATCAAGGAAGTTTCTGGCTTTGAGCTACTCACCAAAGCTCTATTTTTTGAGCAAGGTTGATACATTTAACTATGTGGAAAAGAAAAGTCCAGCAAGAAAACCTCTTGTCCATAAACATACATTCCATGTGAAAAGTCATACGAGGATCTGAATTAAAGGATGCAATGTAAGGGTGACAAGACAGTTCCTTTACATATCCCCACATGACAAAATTGATAGACTTTCTGGAAAAGGACTTTTATTTTTTGTTCCATGCAATGAAAAATTCTTCTGAGTAGAATTATTGGAAGGTAGAATGAGCTTTCTTGGGAGTCGAGTATGCCATCATGGGAGATATTTAAAGTAAGACTGACAAGGAAGGCTGATTGTGATTAGTTGGTGTCATCTAAGAAGAGCTGATAAGCCATGGAAATACTTTTCCATGCTGAGCCTCTATAATTCTATCAATCAAAATAGAGGCCAATACATTCTTTCTAGGTCAACAACCTGTAACTTCTTATTGGAAGACCAATTCACTCATGGCAATTAAGGAGTGATTTGTGTGTGTGTGTGTGTGTGTGTGTGCGTGTGTAGGATTCTGTACTATAGTGCTTTCTCTACTCTTAGTGACTTCTTCACTGACTTTTATAGCAAAATTCACATCCTCTTCCCACTTCCTATCTGATTCAAATATCTAGGTTCTTAATATCTACAAGTTTATTTCCTCAAAGACCAGACATAACAAAGGAAATTTTGAAATAGTTCTGGAGATCTGTCTGATCTTTCAAGAGATTACCTAACAAATGTACCATAATGGTACATTACTAATAGGAATGACTCTGTTGGTAGAAATGGAAAAAAAAAGCTGGAAATTAATTTAAGGATCAGCAATCCAGCTAAAGCTTCTATTCCATTGTTTCTTCCAATCACAGCTATAGCAAGGGCTTAATGCTGTTTATGAAATCTAGTTTGGAAATTTTGTGTTCCAGCCACAATAAAGCTCAAAATACCTGCAAAACAAATAAATTTCAAGCCTAGTTATTAGGGACCTGGCATTTTTAACTGGAAGGAAAAAATATCTTTCTGCAGAGCAAGGTAGCCAAGAGGTAATTTCAATCATTTCTGATATCAAACAGAGATTTTTTTTCCTCTTCCCCATACATAATCACGAAAACGTATGCACAGAAGGTAACATGTTCAGATTTTCTTCAATTCTTCAGCCAGTCTCATCTTCAGAGTTTAAGAAAAATAGTCTTTAAAGAGAAGCAGGAATCAATCTGAAGGAAGATGTTTAGTTAGTCCTTTAGCTATTAATTCTAGGAAGGTACTCTTTCTTCCCTCGATTCTATTAAGAGGTGAGGGAAAAAAACAAGTAAAATGGATGAATAAGAATTAAGACAATTTCTCTAGTGATATATTAGGACGTTGCAAATTACCCCTATGTTTGGCCATCATTCACTGACTGACCTTTGAGGACTAATGGGGGTTGATGAAGCTGCTTTCCTTATATCTTTGCCAGCTCCTCCTCCCGAGGTGCTTTTATTCTGGTGATGTTATTCTATTACACTTAACTCATAAAACTGCAGTGCTGAATTCTATGTTTGGCAACATTTGTTTGTGAGATCCATGAGCATTATCCATATCTCATTTATCTTCAGCTGTTCTCAGAGCTGGGATGCGTAAAACTTCATGTAACTGGAAAAAAAGAAAAGAATTCAAGCTAACATAAACAAAGAGGGAACGTACTGGGCTATATAACTGGAAACCTCAAAGTAGAATACTGTAGAAGACTGATTTTATTTGATGGCACTGACTCTGTTTTCCTAACTTCTTTGGCCCTTATTTTCTCTCCATTTAAGCTGTGGCAAATTGTAAGAAGTTGTGGTGGACTTGACATTTATGTGTCAGAAGAGAAGGGATGTTTCTTCTCATGGTGGCTTCTTTAGACTGAGAACACTCCCAGAAGCCCCAAGACAACACTTTACAATATCAGTGGCTACAAAGGTATCCATCATGGGGAAGGTAAATGAGGTTACCAAGCTTGGCTTAGATCAGTCAGATTTCACAGCTGCATGGCTGTTGTACCATATAGAACCTCAGTGAAGAAAGAACATCATGTCTTCTCTCTGTGTCCGTAGAATACCATAGAACCTGACACATAAATTTTTAGGTCTCAAAAAGTGTATGTTGAATGAATAAATGAATTATTATGCCCCAGTCCCTGGTATGTAGTTTCAGATATCCTTCCTTCCTTCCTCCCTTCCTTCCTTCCTTCCTTCCTTCTTTCCTTCCTTCCTTCCTTCCTTCCTTCCTTCCTTCCTTCCTTCCTTCCTTCCTTCCTTCCTTCCTTCCTT